>NC_056735.1:963513842-963624109 GCF_019279795.1 Protopterus annectens
CGTGTGTTTGGGATGCTGAAATCACGGTTCCGGTGCCTGGATACATCCAGTGGAGCCCTGCAATACTCTCCAGGCACATGTGCCCACATATTCATAGTATGTGCCATGCTACATAATATGATCCTGCGGAAGCAGCTGCTGCAGGGACATAATGGTGAAGGGCCACAAAGCCTACCACAACTGCCAAGGCCAGTCCAGGCACAGAGGGTTCAGGACCATGAACACACTGTGCCAGCCCCAGTAGGCAGACGGAGGCGTACCCAATATGCCTATGCCCTGGCAAGAGGGAACGTATAGCACATACTCTGACAGCATAGGCCCCATGGACTGACACCTCCCTACCTGCACACACAGTGAAATGGACGGCACACAAACATGACCACCCATAAAGTGTACCGTATGGGTGGCCCCATGTGTGACTCCAACATAGGCAGCCCCCAAACACTGTACACCCAACAGCCAGTGGAGCATGGAATGCCAACACCTGAACAGTATGCGGGTCCTACAGCAGACGGCGTTGCTGTATGCTGCCACGTTCGCCGCAAGGTGTATACATATAAACATATATATATGTGCATATACATATATGTAGATAGATATAATTACATATATAGAAATATATGTACACATATACATATAAGTACTACAGTTAAGACAGGGAATCAGAGGGATGTAAGGTGACTGAGATGTAACACGCGATATCTGTACATAGTATACATAGTGAAACAACAACCTGAGCATTCGGGAGGTTTAACAGAAGAGGATACCGCCAACCATGGAATGGGCAGCATACCGAAATGCATAACCATGAGTCGGAATGATCGCCAGACCACAGTACTGTAACAGTACATGCGCGGGTAATAGTATGATGATATGAGGAGGGAGCTAGACACCGCCGCCGGTGTCGTGGCCCATGCAGGTACTGTGTGCAACCGTCCCCGTGAGTGCCGTAGTATGTGTATGTGTGCGGTGAGGGTGCCGTGTGTGTTGCTGTGTGAGTGTAATGTGTGTGTCTCCGTAATATGTGTATGTTGGTGCCATGTAAGAGGCAGAGTGGAATAATATGTGTAGGCATATGGTACACTAGCCACAGGCATATGTACACCAGTAATCCCAAAGTAGTAGTGAGAGCCCCACCCTGGCTAGGCATGTGGCGACGTAGAACGATACAAAGTAACAATGTCCCAGATTGTAGCACAGGAATATACCCCACAGGAAATGGAAAGGACGTATGTATTACTCATGCCCGTATGTACGACACCGATATGCTAATTGCAAAATGATACGTCGGCAAAGTCACACAGCAATAGATATGTACCGTGGAAATACGTATGTGCTACCCCAGTACTGACCGTGGCCACGTATCGGCCCGTAAACACCGCTGTGTGTTCTACAAGTGTCAAACAAGCAATCCCCACCTGAATAGGTGGCAACCACTGGCAAACAGGCCATCCCAAGAACAGGACCACAATGACTGTAAATATCTGGGACAGAATGACAAGGGATAGCCGTCACGTACAAACAACCGCTGATATACCACAGATGTGATGGAGGAATACATGCATGAAGCACACACGCAGGCGATACCAACACCACATGACAACAACACAACCTACACTCCCATACCAACAGACAATTAACTGTCAACTCTCCAGGCAGGGATGGAGCACACAGACAACCATACCGTGTATGTAGAGATGCAAGGCCCACAACCCGTATCCGTCACCTACAACCTCTGATATCCTCCATCGTACATATTAAAGGGATACAAACCGTAATAGCAGCACAAACATACAGGCAGTCAATGACATCTGCATAACCGCAACATCTCGCGTGGGAAACACAATCAAAGGCGGATGCATACTTGCATGCGTTGTTTAAAGGAATACAACAGCCATGTTACGCATCCGAATGCAAAACGCCATCAACAGACATCATCAGGACAGGGACACCCACATGTCGAACCAAATACTATACCCAACACACACAATCCACGGCTAACACCACTGCGAAATGTACCTGTCACCACACATAGCGGCTGCAGTTACACATAACATAACACAATACAGACCATCTCCATGAAGGTAGGACAAATAGCCAACGCCCAGGTGAGGAATCCAACCATACCCCAGTTACGACGCGTAATGTCTGAATGGAGTAGATGCACAGGTGAAATGCACACAATTACTCACTGAGGAACAGCAATTGGTGAAATGAACCCACATGTTGCAGGTATCGACGGATATAAGGATGACTCCCAGGATATTCAAACCGTATGCTCATACCGAACCAGCAGTGTACAACTGAAAGAGAAATAAAAAGGAAAACCGATACACAGAACGAAACACGGAACAAAACACCGACAAGGTATGTAGAACACACGATATGTACGGGTGTGTAACGCATGATGTGTATGATGAAGCTGTACTGTATGGGAATGGTGTTTGTAAGTAATGACACTTGTCCATAATGCAGAGAGTGGTGAAAGGTGGTTATGTAGTGCTATCCTGCTGAGCATACCAACGACTGTGGACACCGTGTGCACAGCAGTGGGACATCATGTACACAGCCGAGACACCACAAGGGCTGCCATAGGGGGGCATTAGAAAGAACAATGCCAGACCACACGCCGATGCTGGCAGTGGATGTCCAACAAGGAAGTGCCATAGCAGGGGATAGGACATGTATGTATACTGTCACAGCACACATGTGTATGGGCATATACCGTCGATGTCATACGTAATGTGCGGCCGACGTGCACGTATGCCTTGCAGTAGGGGATACTATGTCAACTATGTGTAATGTAAAGCTGTCAGGGTGGATATGACAGACATTATACACAGTATCACAGGCATATCATGCATAACGGAGGTATTGCCTATTGGTATGTACAATAACAGGATACATATGGCCTGTAGGTATGGGACAGAGTAGTAGCATCATAGCCATCCGAAATGGAAGGTACACCAAGTAACCATGCCCAAAGGATCTGTAGCAGGTGCACTGTGGTCAACAATGAAGTCTGGCAGGTCCATGTGCAAACACATGTGCAGTGTACACAGTAGTGTCACCTCCCCATGGTAGTGTCCTGTGAACAGCAGAGGCGGGTGTCAACTGCATGTCTACACAGTACCGCTGCTGTGGTGGTACCATGACTACGTGTCACTCAAACAGCATGGGAGGTATCACATGAACAGTGCCACTGTGTGTCCCTGTGGGATGTGCACAGGACCTATGTTCCACAGCATGGTGTGTGTTGTGTCTGCGGAAGTAACACAGAAGCCCAGCCCATGCAGTGTGGCATGTGTGCACATATCCATGAGCAGTCCGTTCACACTGCCCACCGCAATTGTCATGTATGAGGAGTATATGCATCAGTAATGCGGAGGACATGGTCCGTGTCAGAGCAGAAGACACCCCTGCGTATGTGGTATGCAGATGTGTACAGATGTGTTTTCCATCTGTCAGCTGCATATGTAAACCATCCGAGCCTGGTACACATCGTGGCATGACAATGCTGCGCCATGTAAAGTTGTAGCCATTGTGGAAGGTACACCATAAATGTGGTATTGTACCCTTGACCTTGTGTAGATGTGTGTATGCCACAGGTACAATGGCTACCTATGTACCAGCATCACACACAGTGCAGATAGGTGTGGCCCTGCAGAAGTGTATCCATGCCACAGTGGAATATGGTAACCACAGGACCGTGTGGGGCATATGTGTGTACAGCAACCATGTCAATGTGATATGTATGTACGGGGCCAGTATTCATGTGATAGTCAGTGGGTGAATGTTGCTATGCAAAGGTGATGTGCATGCACCATGTGTCATGCATCCTGATGCCATGACACCCACATGATGTATCCGCCACACTGACACCCGTATGGTCGGTATCGGTATGAGCTGGTGGAGCAATAATGGCACCAGGTATGTAGGTGTGGGATATCTAGGCATGGACAGTACTCTGTGACAGCATGTTGTGTATGTAAGCAAATAGTGAACATGAGGGGCCCCATGACTGAGGACTGTGTAATGCCATATGTACCTGACATGTAGTAGGTACTATGATATGCTTGCACCACTGTATGTCCTGTCCATGAGTCATATAGCCTAACATCCTGAGACACAGGGTATGGTGTGCAGGTGGATGTGTACGTTGCCAATACCAGAACGTGGAATGGTGCTGAAGGGCAATGTGAGGACAACGTCTGATGTGTTGGCCTCTGTACCACCCCAACCGCCCATGCAACGGTACGACAGGTGGCCAGCACATGTATGTGGCGTGCTGTGGCACACACAAGCCCAACAAGGGTGCCAGGAAAGGCATGGAGGCCATCAATGTGTGCGTGAAGCACGTTCGTGAGGATGTGCCCCAGTGCCATTCAGAACGGTCCAGTCATGGGTGTATGACTGCAGTCCCACACGTGCAATGCAGTGCCACCCATGGGTAGTGCGAGAGATGCAGCTGCGCGGCGGTCAAGGTACACAATGTCCGACAACAGGCTAGCAGTGAATATAGTGGGCTGGTGCAGAGACACATACCAAACAGGTTGGTGGGACATAACAGCCAGGGACATCAGAAGGTGACATCGGGCCAGTGTCCCAGGACATAACGTGTGCATGTCAGTACCATGTATGTGTGCACAGGGACACTACGATGTCCATGTATGGATTGCGACCCTGTAGTAAGTGAGAGTGTGTATTGTTGGTAAGTACACCATCGCCTGGCACGTTGCCAACATTATCTCGGTCTGCAATGCCTGGGTGACTATTGTATGTGACATTGAATGTGGATGTAGCCAAACAACACTGACATACCACCACTCTGCCTGAGGACCCACACTGCAATGTGCGGCAGTCATGTTTAGGTTGCTAGCCTTGGAGCATGTGATGGACCTCGAGGACCCACCATGGCTGACAAGTGATGCACCCCACACATGTGAATATACACCACCGTGCAACAGCCTGCACATGTGCTCATACATCAGATGTGCATGGAACATGACCACCACAGTGGCGTCTGTGAAAAGGTCAGTACCACCATGTCTCTGTGTGGAATAGCATGGTCCCTACCATCGTGTACATGCTACGGAAGCGCACTGTGGTATGTGTCAGCATATGTATGTACACTGTCCATCTGCTGGGGTGTCATGCCATTAACAACTGCTGTCAGCAGATGTCAGTAGTACTGGCTGTAGTACACATGTTCCGTGTATGCTGCGATGGGTGTGTTTCCAGGGTGTGGCTAGCAGGGCCGTGAAGCATATGTGTTCATCCACCAAAGGGGGGATAACCCCAGGTGCAACACACCAGACACATGGAGGTATTGTGCATGCTGAGGGTAGTGTAGGTATGGTATGTGTTGTGTAATGTGTCAGGCAGCTGGGTGGAGTGCACGCCTCAAGCATGTGTAGGTACATGGGTGTCTATTCTAGGGAAGTGTGGGTTGCTGTCAGCACATGGCAGTATCAGCTGTCTGAGGCCCAATGTACAGTATAACAACACAGACAGCATGTAACCTGCGGTGTACAATGTCAACTGTGTTGCGTGTTACAATGTGTCTAGCGGTCACAAACACGGGTATCTGCACATTGAGCACCTATGATGCATTGTGTTTGGCAACCATCCAGGATGTGTGCAAAACACTGTGTGATGTGGGATCCCCTCATCTGTGGGTGTTGCAGTCCAGGTATGTGCCTGGGAGGTACGATCCGTGTACAATCCGTACTCACAGGTGTGCTGCGCAGAGCATGGAGGCAGGTCTCAGTCACTGCAGATAAATGTGAGTGGTGCAATAGTGTGTGTGCCTTGCTTGTGTGCAGCACAGTGGAAGATGCAAGCATTGTCCCACATGACCCCATGCCATGCCTGCCTGTTACAGCCCTGCTGGAGACAGTTATGTGACACCGCCACAGAGGCAGTATAGCATGTGAAGATGTACATGTGTGCTCCACACCCCAGGCAGATGGCTGCAGGTCATGTGTGCCACAGCAGTGTGGTCGACCAGGACTGTCATAGCGGTCAGATACCACATGCCTGTATAATTACAGTATGAGCATAGGCAACAGTTGCAGTGACACAGTAGGTCAATGTACAGTGTCCCTGTGTTCAGACCACTGCCTACTGTACACTTGGCTAGACACACACCCAGAGGGATGACACCGGTGAGCCATCACATGTCCCAGTACACATAGCCTGTGTAATGCCATCACAGGGCGGTCACAATAACACGTTGTATGAGAGATATATTGTACCAGGTGATGTGTCATGTGTGCATATGTTGAGTTGCACAGCTGTTCACACGTCCGCAACATATCAGTGCATGATGCCTAGTGTAACATGATGTGTGGAACTGCACTGTGATCCACAACAGGGTCATCCGAGACAGGTGTGTTGTGAATGGTGTAACCCATGGTTCCGCAGGATATACACCGGTGCTGTTGGCTGCCATGCTGGGGGCCACCAGTGGTGCCTACAGTGGTCATACTGACATACTGCACACATTGTTCTGGCAGGAATGTCCATTGTTGTAGATGATGTGTTACTACGTGAAGGTAGGTGTGTGTTGTGAATGTTACCCATCCAGATGTGACCATCAGGTGCAGTTATGGTTGTCGACAGCATCACACCCATCCACAGCTGTCAGCACCCTGTCCCCAGAATGGGTATCAACCGCCCTCGTACTGTGTGACTAATGTGCAGATGGCGGAACACCTACTACTGGCTGGCTAACAGTGTCATCTAGGAAGGCTATGTGATGGCTGGAATACACCGTTCTAATGTATAATGATGGTATCCCAATGAAGTACATGGAATCACATATAGTAAGCCATGGCTGGCATGTAAACCATGTACAACAATGACTGTGTGACAGACACAAACAATGTGGAGCCATGTTGAACATGCACCCGTGAGAACACCAAATGAGGTATGTTGCACGTATCGATGTACAACTGTCAGCTATGGGCACAGCATGGATGCAGACGCACATCCCCCACCGGCAGTACCCCTCCATGTTGGTAGGGGGACATTGCATGAGTACATGTGACAGTTGCTGTACCGCCACATGTACTGCATATACGTCATATAGGGGTAGCAGTGATACGTGACTGTCGGACATGCCTGTACATATGACCATGTCCCACAGGATATGTGTTACGTGTGTACAACACCTGTTATACCATCATCAAGCAGTGAAGTGTATGGCTGCCAGTGTACCTGTGTGACATGTTGTGCAATGGGTGCAAAGGTACGCAGTAGCGCATTGCATGCCCACATGTCCCACACAGGTGCATAGCCTGAACATACAATACAAATAGGGTGTTGGATAATAGCAACCCACAAGAGGTGATGGGTACGGGTGGCAACCCACTACCACCTGTCTGGGTAAGGTGTGCATGTCCATGACACATTAGCACCTGAGATGTTAGCAGTACAGCTGTACAGGGTGGCATGCATATTCAATCACTAATACCCTTGCGTGTTCCACCACTGGCCCGTTGACAGACAGACACCAACACAATGTGCAGCATTGACATGTGCACAGCACATCACCGCTGGCTACAGTAGAACAGGGTTACCGTGTAGACACGTGCACAGAACATCTGCACCAGCCACAGTCAAACATGGTATGTGTTGAGCCCCACGGTCATTGTAGCCCATGCCACAGACAGATGTTCATGCATCTGTGTATGTACGGTTGGGAATGTCCCTGGCCTAGCAGTATAGCTGTGTCAGTGTTGCGAACAACATACTGAATGGGCTGGGTGTGTAAGGTGTGCGTCATACGTGTATGGTCCGATGGATGATACCATCAGTGCCCCCGCTATGTGAACATCCCTGTCCCCATAAATGGATACCTATGCTGTGCCCAACACCACGGTCCCTGTGGGAGGGATGGTGCTGTGTGGTGCACCCACCTACATGGCGGTGGCAGCAGGCACTGGATGTAGACATATGTGGTACCCATGTCAGGCCAGGGTACCATCCATGTGCACGGGATATCATTGTGCAGGCACATACAGCACTGTGTTGAACAATATCACAGCACATAGCACCTGTCAGGGGTAATGTGTATGCATGGATGTGCGATACCAGCATGCACCATACACACCCCCACCAAGCAGCATGCTGCCTACCTTGCAGAAGGCCATTGTCCACACCATGATGATAGACATGTGTAATGTCCATATACACATAGCAATGACATATGGAATGGACAGCCACTCTCCCAATACCAGTATCCCCCAGGTGGGACACATCCCTGTTCCATGTATGTGACATACCCTGCCATACCATGCAGCCCTGTCCAGCAAGGCTGCACGTGCCATCACAGTCATACATGGTGCGATGGCCAAATGGCACTTGCACTATCAACTGTCCAGAGCAGTAATGTGGTACTGATGCACCTTGTGGTGTCACAGGTGCTGTGTGTTGGCATGTACAATGTGCACGCGCACATGCTATGTATGACCATCCCTGCCAATGTCATATGATTACACAATGTCCCATGTGTATCACATGTGCAATACAGGTGAGCCGTGGCAGGTTGTCCAACACCTGTACAGTGCTGTGTAGATGTACATGGCACAACACTTGCATGTACAGGTGTCCACGTGTATGTGTGCAGTGCCACCGCTGACGTCCATAATGGCTGTGTCTGTGATGCCTAGCGACATATACACAGCATCCAGGTGAACAGTAGAACTGTGCGCACATCGGGACACGTGCCAATTGGTATGAACACAGGTGCAGGCAGGTACACATGTCCACAGCAGGTTACCATCAACATGGTGTGTGTACAGTGTGATGAGTTGACACACAGATATGATATGATACCCGCTGCCTAACGGTGTGGCAGCAACATGTCAGCTGCATCAGTGCCATGATGCATCGCAGAGATTACTGTGCAGATGTCGTACATGTCATAGCAATGTATGTCCAGCGGTATGCCAGTACATCAGTGTAAATGTGACCTGTCACCATCATTATGTCTTACAGATAATGCCACATTCACGGCTGCCAGCCTTCAGCCGCCAGGAGGATGGCGTAATCATACCGTTGCTCCATGACAACTATGACCTGCTATTCAGCCATGTTTCACAGCAAGCGCAGCAGCAGGATGACCTGTGGCAGGATATGTGCAGGAGGGTGAACGACGTGGGTGGCAACAACCGCACCTACCAGCAGATACGCCGACACTGCACGGACCTAATACGGCACGCGAAACAGCATGCCACCGCAATCGCTAGAGAACAAGGTGGAACAGGTGGTGGGCCACCAACCCAGCCCCCACTCACACACACGGAGGAGCTCCTGGCCAGTCTGGGGACACCCAGGGAACATCATGCAGAAACACTAGCTGCCATTGTGGAGGTGGGTGTCTCCCAACCAACGAGCCTGGAGATGCCTGGTAAGTCAGTCTTGCATATGTGTATGATATCTGCCATAGGTGTGGGTGTAACAGTACACCACGTAATGTACCAACATATGCCACGTATATGGGCACACAAGCCGCATACTACAGTATGCTATGTTGTGTTTGCAGACGTGTGCATACCACATGCTATCACACAGGTACATGATGTGACATGCACAGTGCTTACTGTGGCTACAGTCATGGATAATGTTTATACTGTTGTGTCGCCCCTATACAGGTACCTCTGGCATGTCGCACAGCCATGGGTCCATCGCAGGTGAGACTGTTGTTAGTAACAGGCATGTTACAGTGTATAGATATTCGCCATGTGGCCAGGTATAACATACACACCTGTGTTCTGCTCCAGTCACGTTATACAGGTTGCACCACCAGACACACACGCCACCCATGTACAGTAGATACAACCGTTAGTATACACCGGCATGAAACCACAGTACCTGTCAGTGTGATATGTGCAGTCAGCTATGCATACAATGGTGGAGTTGTTCTACAATGGATGCATATGTAGTATGCATTGGAACACCATTTGTGGTACGCACACAGTACCACATAGTGAGCTGTGATCTGGCCAGCACACAGGTGTTACCAATGTGACATATGCCCCTGCATTGTGTGCACACGTTGTGACACGGCACACAACATGTCCCATGCCCGTGGTGTTCTGTCTGCAATATTGTCACACCATGACATGACCTACGCCCGACATAGCAAACATCCACACTGTTGTCTGCATAGCCCTCTGGATTGTGACACCTCTGACTTGTATGGGTGTATGTCACATGGGCCACCACAGGGATGGGTACACGATGCCCATCACACACAATTGTCCATGACCCAGTCAAACATGGCCATGGGTGTTAGCCACAGGCATGTTGCCACACATTACGTCTGGAGTGGATAGACACCGTTGCACATTGTCCACACATAGTGCGATCATAGCTGTAGTGGACCACCTGTACATTTGATGTGGTACACCAGACAACCGGAATGCCTGTCTGCAGCCACCGGAGGTGCCACCAATGTCTACCATATACGTGCTGTGGAACAGCATGACTGTGTTGCAGACATGGCAATGCAATGCATCCATGTTATGCATCGCACAGAAACATACCTGTGTCCTGCTGCCATGCAGTGGCACAGTGCCTGTACTCCCCACTGTATAGCTATGTACACGGCTCACACCAACCACACCTGCACAGACATTTTTGTTACACATGCATTCTATCTGTAGCCTGTAGACATAACAATGCACTGTGACGCCCAGTATTATGCGGTGCATGTGGTGGGACACCATTGTCACATGTCCACATGTTATCGCACATATCGGCAGAGTACATGTCAAAGTGACGCCAGCCATGTGTACTGTTAACCTGCCTGTGGCCACACTGTGTATCACGGTGATGCATGCAAACTACCATGAATGTGTGTACTGCATGCCTACTGAAATGACACCTGCTTGATGTAGTGTGCACCCCAGGGCAGTATGCATACTACCACTATTAATGTCTGGCCTGCATTCTCTGAGCTGTGGTGTGGGAATGCTGCATGCCATCTGCAATATCACATGCATGATGTGTCTGCATGTGTGTGTGTCTGCGTGTGTGTGTCTGCGTGTGTGTGTCTGTGTGTGTGTGTGTGTGTGTGTGTGTGTGTGTGTGTGTGTGTGTGTGTGTGTGTCTGCGTGTGTGTGTGTGTGTGTGTGTGTGTGTGTGTGTGTGTGTGTGTGTGTGTGTGTGTGTGTGTGTGTGTGTGTGTGTGTGTCTGCGTGTGTGTAATGTATCTTACAGTATGTCTTTGTATTCACAGGTGGTGTAGGTGCATTCCCCTCCTGCGGTCCATCTGATGCTAGTGTCCCCACAGATACTAGCGGTGATGACTATATGCATGAGGTACATGCAGGGTTGTCAGGGGCAGAAGCTGTGCCATTGGTTACCATCCCACCTATGTCCCCCTCATCCCTGCACACGGTTCTGATGCCGACACATACCACATCACCGTTGCCCATAGAGGAAGGACAGTCAGCATCTGTTGGCATTGAGCAGGAATGTGTGGTGGCTACAGAAGGTGCGCGTACACACCATGTTGCCAGTGTAATGACTGGTGATGTGCCACACAGGCATGTGGCTGGTGCTGCTCATAGGAGGACCTCTGGCAGACATGCACCTGCTGTACAGGGTGCAGCAGCTGGTATCACCAGACGCATGTTCCAGACTGTAATGGCGGCACAGGCACTTGCCGAATGGCAGAACCAAGAAGGGCAGGGGCTGCAGAGGGCCGCAATCCGTTCCCTAAATGAGAACATCCAGTCATTGGCGAATGCTCAACAGCAGATTGCTAATGTACTGGATAGGTGATTAGGTGAGATGGTTGGAATCCTCGACCGAGGCATGTCAATCCGCGAGCGTGAGCTGTCTGTGCTGGAACACCTGGTAGGGGTGAGGCGTAGGACACGTGGCCGTAGGCCAGCAACACCACCTAGTGTAGGTCGACGTGTGCGTGCCACCTCTCATGCCCACTCACACAGTGCTGGTAGCAGCAGCAGTGCAGCTGGTGCTACACCGACCACACCAGGACACAGCAGGCTACATGGACATGGCCCTGGCCGGTCCCAGCGTGGACACGGTTCCAGCGGACATGTGTCATCGGAGAGTGGCCACTTCATACCTCCACCCGGTAGTGCCCGTGCGACCCCAGGCAGGCACAGGTCACGTGGCCGCAGATGGACACAGTGAGCCATACAACCTGCACTGTACAGTCTCGGGCTGCCAAGTATACCCCATGTAGGCATCACGTATGGCTGAACTGTGTACACACATACCCACACACGGCAGACACAACTGTAGGGCTCCACCACAACCACATGCATTCTGCACAGTCATGCCCAGTAAATGCACCGGCCCTTACACACACACATGATGTCATCCATTGGTACAGCCTATGCCCCTGGCACACATATCACCCTGTGCATATGATGAAGCCTCTGCCACATCACTGTCATCAACACCATTGGTGCACGGTTATGCAAATATATTCTGATGCACAGGGTGGACAAGATAGTGAGAGGTGTATGTGATACCTGTGTACGCATAGCGTGTGATGTGTATGTTGCAGTGGTTGTGTATGACAAGTGACAGGTGCGTATGTGACGTGGGTTGTGTACTGTCATCATGCAGCAGACATACCATGTAGTGCAGGTGCAGCATGCATTGAGCTGTGTACATGGTATGTGTGATGGTTACATGTGTAGCACCATGTTGGCTCTGTTAACCTGTATGCCTCATATGGTGTACTCGCATGTGCCTACTGGGAGCACTGTTATCAGTCCCCCACGTGTAGCTGTGGGTTACCCACAGGCACATCTGGCAATATCAGCATACCACATGTACCCGCAACCTGCCTGGACACCTACATAGGTACATAGGTGCATAGGTACATACTAGGCTATGTGCCCTATGGCATGTGTAAGCCTAGCCAGAGTGTGTGTGGCATTCACCACCCCTTAGGATGAGGATACTATATCCATAGGTCTGCTGTCCCTCTGTCCAGCAGTGACACAGAGATGATTCCTGGGGCATACCTACGATCTCCCATCCACACGTCAGGATTACTCTTGGACAGAGTCAGTGAGGGGCTCTGCTTCACAAGGGCTGGGAATCTGTTCCATGGTGTAGGGAGTCTCTGGGCGATGAACCTGTCCCTCCAGCATGTCCTATTTATATCCGTGTTGAGGTTTGTGTCTGTTGCTCTCGTGCCCGTGGTTGTTTGGATCCTAGGAGGAGGAGCATGTCCATGAAATCCAGGTTGCACATGGCAGTGTATGTCAGGCACAGATCACCTCGGAGCAGACGGTATGAGAAGGTATAGAGCCGGAGTTCCCTCAGTCGGGCAGCATGTGACATATGTTTCAGCACCTTTATCCCTGTGTTGGGGAACGTTTGGGGTCCTTCCGACTGCTGCAGGTGTCGGGTTAGGTACATTCCGAATGGGGCGTTGTACCCAATCATTGGTCTGATGCGTGAAGAGTAGAGAGGTACAATGACCTCCCCTGATCTGGATGTGAATCCCTTCATGACCAGGTGGGCACTGTGGAATGTCTTCCCAACCACATTGGCAATGTGAGTGTCAAGAGAGGTTACCGACAAGTTGGGTCTCCAGGTCCCTGATCACGTCTACCGTGTTTAATGGATTACCACCTACGTGGTAATTCAGGGTTAACTTGTCTTTCCCAAAGGGTAGGTCTATACCTTCCCTGGCATGTTGCTTCAGGCCATGGCTCTGGCACCAGTTATCCATTTCTATGAGACCTCAGGTGGATGTCTGTGTCTGATGGGGTGTTGATTATGGTGGCCGGTTTGCAGTCATTTGCATACCTTGTCTGCCACAATCCCCCTATGTTTGCATGCATGTCGGAAAGTTGAATGCCGAACAGGAGGGGGCCCAGGACTGAGCCCTGTGGGCCACTACTCGGGACCAGCTTGGAGTCTGACATGGCACCAGGAACACTAACCCTGTGGGTTCTGACCTTCATCCGGTTGGCAACCCATTGTGTGACATATGGCTCTACATCTACGCTGGTGAGCCTTTCTATGACGCCCGCGTGGAGTTTGGTTCGAACGCTGTCGCCAGGTCACGGTAGTCTGTGCGAACCGACGTACCCCCATCAATGGCCTTAGTGACTCTTCCAAACAGGTCGACCAGGTTCAGGAGGCAGGATCTGCCCTTGACTAAGCCGATGTGGGTATGTTCCAGTATTTGTCGTTCCCCAATGTCTTCATTTATGGGCTCCATTATGGTCCCCTCCATAGCTTTGCAGACAAGGCTCACCAAGCTTATAGGGCAGTGATGTCCAGAGTCTGTAGGAGCACCGCCTTGGTGGAGTGGGACCACAGTTGCCGTATGCCATCCATCGGGTACGTAGCCTGTAGTAAGGCTAAGATTAAACAGCAGCCTTATGTGCGGGTTGAGGCCCTCATTGAGGTTGTGTAGCACACAGCCGGGGACACCGTCTGGTCCCATTGATGCTGTGTTCTCTGCTTTACAGATAGCAGCTCTCACCTGGCCATTCGAGATGTTTGGGAGGCTAGACTCTGGTGGGATAGATACCTCCCCTCTTGGGGGGGGTAGATGTATGCACGGAACCTGTCTGCCAGTTTCTTGGCAATGTCTGTGGGTTCAGTGATCATTGTACCATTCTGGACTAATTCCGAGCATAACTGTGAGCTTCCACCCATGGTCCTACTATAGCTAAGGAAGGCCTTATGGTTGTCTTATGTGTCCTTTGCAAGTCCTGTCCCACAGGTGGCCTTGGATGATTGTATGACTGATCGTATGTTACCGCCAGTATTAATCAGTGATGCCTTCCCTGGTAGTGATATTGCTCTGTCATGTAGTAGCTTTCACCTCTTGTTGTACGGTTTGTTTATGGCTGGGGTCCACCAGACCATGTGCCTGCCTTTGTTGGACAAGGTCCTGATGTTATTAGGGATTGCTTGATCCAGACATTCCTGGGGGTGCTCATAGAAGGCATTTGTAAGGGTTTCAGCAGCGTGGCCTGTGTTTACCACTGGCATGGAGGCCTTGTAGGGTACCACACCAGTCATATGACGTGTGGGGTTCGCTGTGGAGAGGTCTCCACTGTGGTCTCCCTTGCCGGTTTTGGGGACGGGATGTGGATCTCCAGTGAGATCACTATATGGTCTGACCTCACCATTGAGGGATGTACATCCTGTGTGGAGCATGTCGTCCCCATGCGTGATGATCAGGACTAGTATAGTTCCTCCCCTTGTGGGTATGGTGCATAGTTGTTCCACAGCATTCGGGTGTATGAACACCTGGAACCTTTGGTGTAGGGTGTTGTGTCCTGGGTAATGTTCCCGGTCTATGTATGGGTGGGTGATGTCACCCAATATGATGGTGTTGTGAGAGCATTCATACTCCCCAGTGTCTTCAGGAAGGCTGTGTGGATATCCTGGGTTTGGGAGGGTGGTCTGTAGCATGCAACAAACTGTAGGGCAGTCCTACACATGGTTAATTGCACCTGGATGGTCCCCGCTGCTACGTGCATTTCTGCCAACCTGGAGGTGTGGGTATCCTTCATGGAAATGGAGACTCCCCCTCCTTCTGTGGTTCGGTCCGGGTTAGGGTCCTGAACGCATGATATGAGGTATGACCTGATAGTGCTGGGGTGCTCTCAGGAGCCCTGAACCAGGTTTTAGTCACAGCACAGACATCAATGTCCTCCATACCGAGGAGGGCTTTTGAGGGCATGCAGCTTGGGCGTAGACTACTGGCACTGAGCAGTATTACCCTTAGTATTTTCCAGGTTTGTAGTCTAGGGCGGTAGGTTTATCATTTCAGCCTTGCCTGCAGTGGGCACTGTAGGGGTGGCAGGAGCCTTTGCCAAACTCTTGAAGACCAGGGGCGACAGGTGCAAGCCATCCCTTGCGAAGGAGCGTGGCGTGTCAAGCATGTCATCCCAGGCAAGAGGACATTGGATCCCCTCAGAGTGACACCGGTAATCAGGCCAATTATCAAGGGCGATCAGTCGGACCCAGTATTGTTGCATCATTCTTGATGAGGGTGGGATACTGCTCAGGGTCAGGGTCATGCTGGCCTGGGCTACACAATCTGAGAGCCCCTCTATGTCTCCTTTCATGTATCCCATTGTGGGTATGTCCCCGGTCGTTGACACCAGCATGGACAATGACCACGTCATACTTGTACATGCTGCGGAGTGACCTGAGTGCGTGTGTTATGTGGCGGATTCCAGCGCCCGACAGGCAGCCTACTGTGATTATTCCCTTGTTCAGTCAGGTGGGTGGGACGTCGGTGTGTCTGACTATGGCATCACCTATTACAAGTGTGTCTGGCATTGTGTGTGGCCTTAAGGGCTGTGACTGTTTAGCACACTGACGTTGAGAACTATGTGTTGCATGTCCTATGTCTTGTGGAGGCAGTTGCTTGGGTGTCTGCTTCGGAGGCCTCGTTAGGTTCGTTACATGTTTTAACAGTGCCTCCGAGTATGTCTTTGTGTGTTCATGTGTTTGTTTAGCATTTGTGATAGTTCCATGTGACACCGGGTTTGTGGTGTGCGTGGTGTCCTTCCCCTCCCATTTGGTCTTGCCGGTCGTGGTTTGAGAGACCTCAGCCTCCTGTCTGGCTATATAGTTGCATCTCTCACATGTATTATGTTTAGTGGGGGAGGTGTGGCTTGTCCGTGTCCATGAGGCACCTGTAACATTGCCTCAGGATGCCCAGATTCACCATCTGAACAGGAGAGGTCGCTATCAATTGACCCTTCGACATGCCAGAGAACGTGAATGCGTTTGCTGTGTAACTGGGTCAGAAGGGACCTATAGGGAAGTGGGTACTCAAGGGGATTCTAGGCTAGTGTAGTACTCCGTCTAGTATACATGTACTTTACCTATGTAGGAATACTGTGGGAGCAGGTGCTGAGCTTTTGTGATAGAGAACAGACAGTTTAGATTGCAAGTAGAGACGTTCTACGTGTAAACCTGCGGAGCATGGAGCCAGATGTAGTGTAGCATTGTTTACACGGTACATGACACACGTCCACACATATACTGCACCTGATGCCTGTGGTCGGTGCCACAGGCTACAGTGGACAGAGACATCATATACATGGCATGACACAGTACAGGTATGGTGACATTCTGCAGGTGTCGTACACAGCGTGCTGGCGACTGACTGCAGGTGTCACCTGTCAGCTGTGGTGCATGCTGTGCAGCAGTAGGACGCTGTACCGGTACAGGAATATGTCCGCAATCGTGGGGTGTACACCACTATGGCACACCCCATTGTGTGCAGATGGGGACACCTGCCTTGTGGTCAGCACCCTCACAATACAATGCACCCACACGCCATGTCACAGGGGGCGGACTTGCACAGGTGGCCAGTATGGCTCACAACTATGGCATTGACAGGGTCGTACAATGCAGCACCAGTACGGGATGGTCACCCTGTGTGGTTAGTGTCCATTCACAACACTATATCTGCATACACCCTCACAACAGGCAGCAGACATACACACATGTTGACACACTGACATGGTGGTGACCACACATGTCTACACGGAGGGACGATGTGTTGCATGTACTGCACCATCCACATCCATGCACCCCACACTGAGGTATGTACAGATCTCTACCATGGTGTACAGTGATGTGTGGCACGTGGCACATAGTCCCCCCGATCTGTGGCATACATGGGCACACATTCCTGCACACATGTCGGTGCTGGGAATGCCACACCCGCTATATGGGATATGTGCAGGCGTGCAGCGGTATGTAGTGCATCATGCGTACCAACACTGTATCCGGCAGCTGTGCCGATATATGCACTTGGGAGGTGGTAGTGGTTACAGTGGCCATGTGACATATGGTCGATGACACCTGACCGATGGGTATGCATTATGGCAGCACTGTCATGTAACGGCGACATAGCAGACTGTATGCACATGGCAGGGTAGGATGGTGTGTGACACACCTGTGACCACCACCTGCACACATGCATGTGGACAGGTGTTTAAACACATGATGTACACACATACCGCCATGCGTGCTGTTAATATGCCACCATATGACGGCCCCCATGATGGGTATGCATGTGGTAGGGGGTTGCAACTGTGTTATGGACATCGGACACCGCTCATGCATGGCTGCACCATGCACAGTACACGTGTCACATGTATCCCCTGTTGCCATGTGTGTATGCATTGCTACGTTGTGACATGTGTGTTGAAATACATGGAACATGGACTGTGGTATGGTATCACAGCTGTCACAGGCAAACTGTGCAAGGGTATGTGTCCCAGTCAACACCGCTACACCCTGTAGGGGGAGCATACCACAGACATGTGTCCACCTTTCATTCATGTGTGTATTATCGCGTACGCCAGTGTTATGCATGTGGTACATCACAGGCTTCGTATGTGTCCTGTGTGCAGTCCATGCACACAGCCAGACAATCACATATATGACATATCCGGACTTTGTTTCACTGTGGTACAGCTGCAGTCATGTGTCATATCTGTGTCAGGCCCATGGTATGTGTGGAGCATGCCTGTCCATGTATACCAATATGGGCGGACTACATCACACCTGTGGGATCATTGATAGTACATGTGTACTCTGCATGACGGGCGTACACCGCCATATAGACCTGTGGACATATGTCACATGCTGTTGCTGGACCGTGAGGCATACTGCTGCACCGATGACATGGTGCTGGCATGGCAGCTACAGTGTTCACTGCAGTGTGTACATGTTCAGCCTGCACCCGTGACTCCTGTGATGTCATCTGTGTGTGTACATGTAACTGCATGTGTGTCCACCCTGTGCGTGTGTACGGGTTTACCTGGCCATGACTTGTGGTGTGTACACTCCGTCTGCATGCCGGACAGCGCGTAGCACATACTAAGTGTGTGAGCATGCCCGGATTGCTGTTGTGTAGGTGGACACACACGACGGTCCACACTCTGCCCTTCCATGATTCCACACCATGTGTATGCATGTCTGCACTCTGCAGATTCTAAGTGTGTGAGCATGCCCAGTAAGCAGCTGTGTAGATGGACACACAGTACAGTGCACACCGCCCGTCTGTGAAAATACCCCATGTGCATGTATGTTTCCCCTTTGCAACCGCCACGTGTGTGAGCATGCCCAGGTTGCTGTTGTGTAGGTGGACACACATGACGGTCCACACTCTGCCCTTCCATGATTCCACTCCATGTGTATGCATGTCTGCACTCTGCAGATACTAAGTGTGTGAGCATGCCCAGTAAGCAGCTGTGTAGATGGACACACAGTACAGTGCACACCGCGCCCGTCTGTGATGATACCCCGTGTGCATGTATGTTTCCCCTTCGCGACCGCTAGGTGTGAAGGCATGCCCAGTACACCATTCGGGGGTACACAGTACAGTCGGCACCGATGTCTGCTACTAGGCATGTAGCCATGGCCAATGACATCCTGCATAGCCATGGTGGCCATCCAGGTGAGTCATATGTGGTTGATATGCCACAATGGCTGCCTACATCATGCACGCCGGTTGCCCTCTCATAGGGTATACTGTCTGTGGTGCATCCCGTATCCATGTCATGATGTTGTGCTCCGTAGTTAGTTGGTATTCCCGAGTGCAGCACTACCATGTTACTGTACGCCCGCCTTGGGATGGTAACATGCTGTGTGACTGCGCACTCTGTCTTCATTCCCTATCGGCTGCCTTGCCTCTGCAGATGATATCACCCACCTAGGGGTATGCCTCCTGACAGCGCTGTGCTCAGTAATCTCGGTAGCGCATTCTGTAAATGCATCATGCTGTAGTGTGTTCATGTAGGTAGGCATAGGTTCAACTCCCGGCCCTTCCCCGTGTGTGTGTGAGGTGTGTGTGTGTGTGTGTTTCCAGCTGCCTTTGGAGTGAATAGTTCTTTTAGTCGCTTCACAACACATACCTTGGCTATTGGCATCTATTCCTTTACGGATGATGTCACCCACCTAGAAGTATGCCTCTGACAGCACTGTGCTCAGTAATCTCAGTAGCGCGTTCTGTAAATGCATCATGCTGTAGTGTGTTCATGTAGGTAGGCATAGGTTCAACTCAAGGCCCTTCCCTGTGTGTGTGTGTGTGTGTGTGTGTGTGTGTTTCCAGCTGCCTCTGCAGATGGCCATGCTTTTAGACGCTTCGCAACACATACCTTGGCTATTGTCAGCTATTCCTTTACGGATGATGTCACCCGCCTAGAAGTATGCCTCTGACAGCACTGTGCTCAGTAATCTCGGTAGCGCATTGTGTAAATGCATCATGCTGTAGTGTGTTCATGTAGGTAGACATAGGTTCAACTCCCGGCCCTTCCCCGTGTGTGTGTGTGTGTGTGTGTGTGTGTGTGTGTGTTTCCAGCTGCCCTTGGAGTGAGTAGTTCTTTTAGTCACTTTGCAACACATACCTTGGCTATTGGCATCTATTCCTTTACGGATGATGTCACCCGCCTAGAAGTATGCCTCTGACAGCGCTGTGCTCAGTAATCTCGGTAGCGCATTCTGTAAATGCATCATGCTGTAGTGTGTTCATGTAGGTAGGCATAGGTTCAGCTCCCGGCCCTTCCCCGTGTGTGTGTGTGTGTGTGTGTGTGTGTGTGTTTCCAGCTGCCTCTGCAGATGGTCATGCTCTTAGACGCTTTGCAACACATACCTTGGCTATTGTCAGCTATTCCTTTACGGATGATGTCACCCGCCTAGAAGTATGCCTCTGACAGCTCTGTGCTCAGTAATCTCAGTAGTGCGTTCTGTAAATGCATCATGCTGTAGTGTGTTTATGTAGGTAGGCGTAGGTTCAACTCCCGGCCCTTCCCCGTGTGTGTGTGAGGTGTGTGTGTGTTTCCAGCTGCCCTTGGAAAGAGTAGTTCTTTTAGTCGCTTCGCAACACATACCTTGGCTATTGGCATCTTTTCCTTTACGGATGATGTCACCCGCCTAGAAGTATGCCTCTGACAGCACTGTGCTCAGTAATCTCGGTAGTGCATTCTGTAAATGCATCATGCTGTAGTGTGTTCATGTAGGTAGGCGTAGGTTCAACTCCCGGCCCTTCCCCGTGTGTGTGTGTGAGGTGTGTGTGTGTGTTTCCAGCTGCCTCTGCAGATGGTCATGCTTTTAGACGCTTCACAACACATACCTTGGCTATTGTCAGCTATTCCTTTACGGATGATGTCACCCACTTAGAAGTATGCCTCTGACAGCGCTGTGCTCAGTAATCTCGGTAGCGCATTCTGTAAATGCATCATGTTGTAGTGTGTTCATGTAGGTAGGCGTAGGTTCAACTCCCGGCCCTTCCCCGTGTGTGTGTGTGTGTGTGTGTGTTTCCAGCTGCCCTTGGAGAGAGTAGTTCTTTTAGTCGCTTCGCAACACATACCTTCGCTATTGGCATCTATTCCTTTACGGAAGATGTCACCCGCCTAGAAGTATGCCTCTGACAGCACTGTGCTCAGTAATCTCGGTAGCGCGTTCTGTAAATGCATCATTATGTAGTGTGTTCATGTAGGTAGGCATAGGTTCAACTCCCGGCCCTTCCCTGTGTGTGTGTGTGTGTGTGTGTGTGTGTGTGTGTGTTTCCAGCTGCCTCTGCAGATGGTCATGCTTTTAGATGCTTCGCAACACATACCTTGGCCAGCTATTCCTTTACGGATGATGTCACCCGCCTAGAAGTATGCCTCTGACAGCACTGTGCTCAGTAATCTCGGTGGCGCATTCTGTAAATGCATCATGCTATAGTGTGTTCATGTAAGTAGGCGTAGGTTCAACTCCCGGCCCTTCCCCGTGTGTGTGTGAGGTGTGTGTGTGTTTACAGCTGCCCCTGGAGAGAGTAGTTCTTTTAGACACTTCGCAACACATACCTTGGCTATCGGCGTCTATTTCTTTACTGATATTGTCACCCACCTAGACGTGTGCCTCTGATGCTGCTGTGTTCAGTGGTCCACGTAGCGCATTCCATACCTGTGTCATACTGTCGTGCGGTTGGGTAGGTGGGGGTAAGGTCAATCCCCATGCCTGCCAGCTGTGTGTGTGTGTCTATGCTCCCAGCCGCATGGGTTCATAGGTTATGGCTTTAGAGGTTCCGCAGAACACATATCCTGCCAACATCTCTGTGTTTGTGGATGGTGAGATGCAGCTCGTGGACTGCCTGTGTGCCTGCTGTGGTTGGCAACCTCCGTAGCGTGTTCTCCATGTGCGCCCTGCTGTGGTGTGGTGGGGTGGTGCTGTGTACGTTACACTCCCGGCCTTGCCACATGTGTCCGTCTGTATCTCTCTCGATGTATATATACATACTTATGTTATGCCCATAGCGCTGCACTTGCATGGACAGCTGTCTGTCCCATGTATCGCATATTTGCACGGCTGACACATAGAACTGTGGTACGATGCATATCCACTCATTGTCCATGCAACGTCCGTATTCCGGCACACCCTAGAGACATCTGCTGGATATCGTGGCAGACAGCTATCCTTGCTGTACTGACACTGTACCCGTACACGCCATAAACCTTGTGTATCATTGCCTGTTTATGGTGTGTGTATGTCTATCTGAGCTGTGTGCATGGTCGTGTGTATGTCCCGCTATAGCCACCTGTGCAGGTGTCGCCACTATGGGTAATCCTTGTAGACCGCTGTTTCATGTGCACTTCAGCACATACCTGCAGACCGTACTACCCCTCCTACGGCAGCACGGGAGCGGCCTTAGATCAACCGCTGCCCTAGGCGATAGGGCTCCATGGCGGCCACCTCCACAACACATGGTGCCCCCATCCTGGTGTACCTACATGACATAACTACTAGAAAGGTGGCCCTGCTAGTGCGGCGCCCTAGGCAGCCGCTGGGTTGGCCTATGCCTACGGCTGGCTATGAGCACATCCCAAGGCATACTTTTACATTCAGTGTTTTACAAAGGCTATATTTTAATCCCAGAGGGGAGGACCTTACCAACTATACTTTAGAATGCAAATTGAGATGGATTATTAGGTGGAGAGCTGACCAAACACCAGGGTTGAATGATGAAGCACAGATTAAGCCTCTTTTGAGAAGCAGGTGGCTTAAACCCAAATAACAGGGATGTAGTTTAGGTACAGCTATACATTTAACACCTATTAGTCCACTCTTTTAGTTGTTTACCACTGGTTTACATTGATATAATATACATATTTTCTATATATATTGTTAGATTTATAATTGATGAGAATTAGGCATAGTACAATATAATATAATACATGTTTTAATAAGATGTTTTTAAGGATGTTAATATATGTGTTAGTATTTAACATTGCGTTTGCGCTTTATATGCTGGGGTTAATTGTTCATTGTTTGATGTGAAATTAACCAATGACAATGTAAGGAGGGATATTTAAAGCCTGAATGCTTTTATGTTATGTGTAAGTCTGAAGGAGCCTACGGGTGAAAGTGCTTACTTGTATATAAAGGAACCTTTTTATACCATTTGGACACTGTCCTGGACAATTTCTACGTTGACTGTTTCATCTACCTATGTGTTTTTTGGATTGTGTGCCATAAGGTGCCAGCGGTTATTTTACGTTGATTAGGTGTAATCCATGGTCAATTGACATTAATCATATTAATTCATTAAAGGATCATCTTTATAAGTGGGAACGGCATAGTTTAACCATCCTATGACCTTCCTAGTTGAAGTTGTTAGTGAGCCATTAGTATGTGTTCCACAGGTCGCCCATTTGTTCCGCATTATGGAAGCGAGTGATCCACATTTTGGTGATGGCAGATTGAGAGCTGTGTACGCCGGTATTCGCATGACGGTCTGACTTTGTATGGGGAATGTCTAATGTAGTCCCTATCTGTATTTCCTTTGCTATGCCTTACTGCAGCTGTGTAATTCCACCAGGTTTCCAGTTATGGGTGCCATCTTGGTCGTACGCTTGTCCATCCATGGGAATCGCCTACTGGACACTGATATAGGGCTGTACACATTTCACACCTGCTTTCAGCATTATCCGGTGAATGCTTTGCATCATTAGTGGGGAGTAAGGCATGTGCTATACCCACATCCCTCCCATGGGGTGGGCCAACGGATTATCTGCCAAACAACACCGAGCCCCATTTCTGCATACCCAGGATCCCATGGCTGCAACCCTCGACGGTACACATTACACATCCTTCATGTGTGCGGGACTGGGATGTGGACGCACTTCTATGGACTCGACAATCTGGGGATTTCTGTTCATATGTCCTGCATTTCATGGACACTTGTCATCAACCTTAAACATGCTGGTGGTGCATATGTCTAGCTGTGCCATAGTCACGGCTGTCACTTCTTCTGGGTCGATCGCAGCTGGTTGATATTGCAAACGGAGCAATTTTTGGAGTCCTACAATGGACACCAGTGTGCATATGTAAAGTGTAGAACTTGTTGGACTGTCACCATCTGGCCAGTGATTTTGACTGATGCTGTATGTTCCCCATTCGCGGATGTCTGTTTGACTACCCATATTATGTATTACTTGGCATATCTATATCCATGTGCCAGTAAGCGGAAATACAGCAGACCTTGAGTCCTGGTCATCTTCATAAAAGACATTAATGAACATAAACCAGACCAAAACAGATGATGACAAAAACGATACACTCCACAGTCCAAAGATACTGAGTGCTTTCACCCACTAACATGGGGCATCGTCAGAGTACGGAATACATTAGATAGTCATCCCTTATATACTTCCTTCAGAGTCAGTTTAAAGACAATTAATCAATAAACTTGCTCGTAGTTAAGTGGACAGTGCTCCAAGTCTCAAAGATAAAGTGACATATAAATATCAGTGTTGCATACATTACTTAATGGAAACATTAATACAACAACAATGTGTTAATATAAATACAATATTGGTCAATACAATCAGTATATTGAGACATAATTGATAATTGTTGTGAGTAAACCTTAGAATGTAGTGTGTTGATAATGATATTATGTATATTAATGTGTATAATTGTTGTATTAAGATTCCAAATCATTGAATAAATAAGTACAATTAAATGCATATTTTGTATAAATATGAATGTAAATAAGAGTCACAATGTTAAATATAAATATGACTGTATATAACTATATAAATATGATATGGAATAAACTGTAGTTGTTTACATCTTGTTTTCGAGTGACATATTTATGTCCATGTGTCATATATACGGGCCGTCGGACTGCTGTGCGTAGATATGTAAATGTGAACCCCTTGTTTCATACCTTGCTTTGTTACTGTCTGTGGATTACCTGTGTACACACATCTATTACCATACCATACCTTTCCACTGTACAGGTTCTGGCATGGTGTACGGCTGGTTGTCCCTTAATCTTGCTGTGTGTTACATTGACCTGTGTCTATCTGGCAATTCGCTGGCGTGTCATGTGAGACCTTCTTGCTTCTATAGGGACCTGATCCCGTAATTGTGACGTGCTTCCACTGGCCATATATTTCTCTGTCGTCTGGGATCTGTATGTAACCAGTCCTTTCAGGACACTTTCTATTGTTGTTCTTTTTTGGTTACATATATGAGTACTTTGGTATGTTGTGCTATTATTGTGTGTGGAGCATTTCTCCACGGGCCTCTGCTGACACTGGACATATATCCAGCTAGCCTAGCCCGGTCAACACGTGTGAGCCAACTAAACACAATTTGTACGGTGGCACCTTCTGACAAGTGGGTCGGGTTACAGATGCATAACCGTCGTCAATCCATACTACTAACACACACGTTATTCTATCCACATTCTATGTTTGTCTTATCACATAGCACGTGTTTCTCACTATTTCTACCGGTACTTTACATGGCATTGTCCGATTCCATACTTTCAGAGGCTGACAGTTTTGAGACATGTATAACTGACGTGGAGGACACAGCATTAAATTTCCCTGCTGTGAGCGGATCACACATGCACACGTGCACTTGCATTTCCTAATTGTGGGTTACGCGCAGGCGCACATGCATATCCGTATTCTGGTTACATATGTTTACTGGGTCTGTGTGGTTACGTGGTCTGTATTAGTTGTGACTGTTCCGGTAACATATCTCTGATCTGGTTGACGGACGTGTGCGGAACACACCTTCACCTTTACACATGTAATTGTCTTTGCGGCATGGACGCATTACGTACACATTCACATTTATATGTTCTATAGTCGTAATTCAAACGGGACTGCATCCACGTTTGCCGGTTGCTGTGACCACTACACGTTAGCTGTTCTGTCTCATTTATATGCATACCCATGGTACTTAGCTAAATTTACATAGCCCCCCACCCCACCCCACCCCCCGCACTCACGTACGTCACAGGCATCCATTCTCCTGCTGGGAAAAGTGCGGTACTACATGTTACACATTCCTTATCCCCTACCGCTCATGGACCGGGATGCATATGTCGTGACCGCAGGGATATTCATAGCTCCTACGCATATAGGCCTTCGATTGTCAGGGTGTTCCTGTGGTGCTTTGGGTTTGGTCTTGTCCGCCTAGTGTACGGAAATGCCCTGACCGTGTACGAATGTCAGACGAGTCACATGGGCACGGTTTGTCCGTGTCTATGATACCATATCCCCCCCCCATTATTCCTAACCGTGTGCGCTGATTGGCCGGCGTGCCCGTTGTAGATCATGTTATAGTAATTGCACACGGTCTGGTCGACCGGACCTATTTCCATTACTATACCTCGGTATTTATGACCTGTGTCGCTATGTTACATGGGTTTAACATTGCGTGACAGCTTTCACTGAGCCACGGACATGTCCGTTACTTACTTTGGAGCAGTCCCGCTCTGCTACACACATTTAACATGGCGGAACAGGTTGAACAGCACAGCAACGGGGACATTGGGCTCTCCATCGCTGTTTTGCATTGAATCGCTATGTTGACTTTGTTTCACATAGCGAGACAGTGTCGACATTGGCAACGGACATCTCGCGCAGTACGTCCGCACCGCCACGGGTGCCGTATGTCTGCAGATGGGCGGCGGACAGGCATTATGCTGTGCCATTATGTCTGGGAATATATGGTTTCTTTCCCTAGATGATATGGCATACTAGCAATGACCCGCGTCTGGGTGTGGGTACTGCTGTATTTACCCACGGTTGCCTTTGTGTGGTCCCTCGGGCATCGGCCTCGGGACCGCACCATGTCTACCGTGGGTATATCTAGCATTGCCCACATCCGGGCGTGGGTTATTGCTATGATATTCCGTGTGTGCGGACACGTGTGTTTGGACAACCTACAATAGCTTCTGCTATTGGCAAACAATGCTGTGGGTGGTGCCGGTTACCATACATATGCCTTTCTCAAAAGCCGACTTCACACTTCTAAACACTAGTGTGGTCTCCTTTAAGGCCCCTGAGCCGGTGGTAAACATTACTCAAACCGCTGAATCACTTACATATGCCTTCTACCAGCACCTACAGGACTGCATGGATCAGGCAATGCCAAACAAAACTGAGACTCTTTGTACCAAAGGCAAGAGTCCAGTCTGGTGGACCCCAGCCATAAACAAGCTCGACAACAAAAGGAGAAAGCTACAACAAGATAGAGCAGAATCCTTGAAAGGTAAGACACCCTTGCTCATTATATGTGAAGAACTAAGAGCTCTCATAAAATCATCCAAGGCAAATTTGAGAGATAAATCACCAAGGACTCAAAAGACAATCATAAGGCCTTCTTTAGCTATGTTAGACACCTAGGAGGAAACTCCCAGATATGCTCAGAATTAGTTCAAAATGATGTGAAGATTACTGAACCTACACACATTGCCAACATACTGGCTGACAGGTTCAGTGCAAACTCCCCCCCCTCCCCCCCAAAAGGAGAGATATCTATACCAGAGGATTGTAGCCCCCAGAACATCTCTAACGCCCAGGTGAGAACTGCTTTCTCCAAGGCAGTAAACACAGCATCCATGGGACCAGATGGTGTCCCCGGCTGTGTACTCCATGATCTCAATGAGGAATTAAACCCGCAGTTAGGACAGCTGTTTAATCTTAGCCTCACCTCAGGATATGTACCCAAGTAGTGGCGCAAGGCGACTGTGGTCCCACTTCACAAGGGCGGTGCCTCCACTGACCCTGGAAATTACCATCCCATTAGCTTGACAAGCCTTATCTGCAAAGCCATGGAGAGGATCATAATGGAACTCATAGATAAAGACATAGGGGACTTGCAGACTTTGGATCCAACCCAGTTTTGCTTGGTCAAAGGCAGATCATGCCTTTTAAACTTGGTTGACATTTTCGGAACAGTCACCAAGGCCATTGATGAGGGTAAGGCAGTCCATACAGCCTACCTCGACCTGGCAAAGGCCTTCAACACAATACCCCCCTCAGGTATCATTGAAAAACTCATCAGCTTGAATGTAAACCCATACATCACAAGATGGGTTGCAAACTGGCTAAGTGACAGAACCCACACGGTCAGAGTTGCTGGTGCCATGTCAGACTCAAAGCCGGTCACAAGTGGTGTCCCACAGGGCTCAGTCCTGGGTCCACTCTTGTTCGGCATCTCCTTTTCAGAAGTACAAGCAAACACAGGAGGGTTATGGCTGACAAAGTTTGCAGATGACTGCAAACTGGGTGCCATAGTCGAACACACATCTGACACAGATATCCTTCAGAAGGGCCTCACAGAAATGGATAACTGGTACCAGAGACATGGCTTAAAGCTAAACGCTGAGAAATGCATAGTCATACCCGTCGGGAAAAACAAGGTTACCCCTAGCTACCATATAGGTGGCAATCCACTGAGCACAGAAGAAGTTACCAGGGATCTGGGGACCCAGGTTGACAGTAACCGTTCATTTGACACTCACGTTGCTAAAGTATTTAGGTAGACCTTCTACATTGCCCACCTGATCATGCAGGGATTCACATCTAGATCAAGGGAGGTCATCGTCCCCCTGTACTCATCACTCATTAGACCTATGATTGAGTACAATGCCCCATTCGGAATGTATCTGACCCGACACCTGCAGCAGCTGGAAAGGCCCCAAAAGTTCATCACCAAAAGGATACAGGGTCTCAAGAATATGTCTTATGCTGCCCGACTGCATGAACTCCAGCTCTATTCAGTCGCATACCGCTTGCTCAGAGGTGACCTGTGCCTGACATACAAGGCCATGTCAAACCCAGATTTGATGAATATGCTTCACCTAAAGAATCTAGATCCCTCAGAACCACAAGGGCGGGAGACGTAAACCTTGACACGGTCATTAATAGAACGTGCTGGAGGGACAGATTCATCACCCAGAGACTCACTATGCTGTGGAACAACATCCCGGTACATGTGGGACAGAGCACCTTGCTGGCCTTGTTCAAGAGGAATCTTGACCAATGGATGGGAGATCGCAGATATACCCCAGGGATTACTTCAGCGTCACTGCTTGACAGAGGTACAGCAATATAATAGGCATAGTTTTCTTCAAACTGAAGGGGTGGCGAAGGCCACATAACTATGGGCTAGGCTTATAAATGCACTTGGGCAGATAGCCTACTATGAACCTATGAACCTATGAACCTATGTTCATAGTTTGTCCCATTCACACTTGTCTATCCCCTGTCCTCATTCGTACATGGATATTTCTGTGGCACATGATTGAACTCTGTATTGCCTGCAGGTATGCTGTGTACAGTGCACATATGTCACGGTTGATTACAGTGTATCTGTGTACCTACCTCTGTGATACTGAGGACTACCACACATCCTTCGCAGCATTACATGCGTATGTCCATACTATTATTCGTTGGCCTGTGGGGGGTTGTCAGAGCGATGGTTACACGTGTCCCTGTTTGTGCACGAATCATGGTGGTCTTTGGCCAGCCTCCGTTGCTATCGTGGGATGGACGGTGGTGTTGGTGTGTGTTTGGGTTGTGTTTCCACTGCCGATATGTCAGTGGGGGGTGGGGTTGGCACGTGTTCCTCTTTGCAGGGGGCCCCATCCTGGACATTTGTGTCATGCGTCGACACTTGGCATGTGCAATATGTCCTGTGATATTCCCACAGTCGTGTATGCCTTCCTGCATTACTACTGCGTGTTACTGGCAGTTTGTATCTGGTACGCATGGCTATTATGTTGGATAGCTTAGGCTATTCCCATGATATGACATACCCATTCATCCGGGCATATACGTGTTATTCAATCCTTTGTATTGGCCATGGGTGTTTGGCCATCCGGCACCACTATTATCTACGTGTGATGTCCCACCTTCACCTTCTGTGCATGTGGCACCCTGTTGGGGTGTCCTGCTTGGTGGGCGGATGTTCCGCCCTATGTGTTGTGTTTGACATGTCTGCATAGCTACTCATCAGTACAGTGGCTTCACATACTGCTTTGTCCAGATGTGTACAGTTATGGACACCGTGGCGTGTGAATGCCTATGGGGTTTCGACAGGTCCGTACCACATGCGGGATGTACGCATTCTGCTGACACATTCACATGCAGCCATTTGTATATCAGTACCTGAGGTGGGATGTTGACATGTGGGGTACATATTTGCACGCGTGGCACTGCCTAGGACAATACTTCATACTACATTTGAGGTATACCCACTGTGTGTAGGTGTGCAGCTGCGCAAGGCTGCTAGCTGGATTGGGTGGACGGTCGTACATGTGTGCCATTACGTGCTATGATGGGGCTGTTGTGTATTACATTTGCATGCATGGGTTCTGCTTCTGGATATTCCGCTTCGGCATACGCTGTCCTATGTGTATGCAACGGGTACATTGCTGGGTGTAGTACATGTTGCTATGCACATGTTTGTCTGTGTTTAGGGTATCTGGTTTCCTTCTGGTTGTTATATAGACATGGCTGCCCGGCTGTGTACTCTCACTACCACTGTGGAACTGCTGGTGACCATGCCCATGGGGCTACTTGTGTCTAGGTGTGGCGCGCTGACATGCTGCGGTACACCTTCACTGGGTATGCCCACTGACAGTGCATTGCGTGACGGACACGGTATTACGCGTATCCTTTGTTCCTTGGACGGGTACAATTTGGACTTCGTGGGTTAATGTTTGGTTCTCCGTTTTGTGTAGACGGGTACTATGTTGCATACTCTGCATACGTTTCATTATCCACGGACACTGGCTGGTGCAGTTACTATTGCAGGCGGCCTGTGACAGTCAGCACTTTAGGTTGCTCCTCGCCTGCCAGCTTGGCCACGCCTACGGGTGCATCCTACTTGGGCTTGCGCACGTGCCCTCTGCACGTGGTTGTGGTTGCGGCGCGCACTCATTACTATGCATGTGGTGCTACTACGCCGGTTATACACTGCACTGCCGGCGCATGCCTTACACCGGCCTTGCGCCGAGCTTCATGAATCCGGGGGTTCGAATAGTTTGAATGGAGTAGTGTGATCTCGGAGTTGGTATATTTATTTAGCAGGGCATATGGAGAGTGCAGGGGGGTTTGCCCCCCTGATGAAATGTAAAAAAATGTTTTATATATATATATATATATATATATATATATATATATATATATATATATACATATATATATATATATATATATATATATATATATATATATATATATATATATATATATATATATATATATATATATATATATATATATATATATATTTATATATATATATATATATATATATATGTATATATATATGTATATGGGTCTACTGTATATAATCGAAAACTCACTTTTTTTGAAAATAAACAGTAGCTCCATGGTTGCGCGAAAATGCACTTAACTGAAAGTGCACTTCCACAAACATTGGTTCAATGAACCGATAAAGAACAGAGAAACATTGTTTTTCCAAGAGGGCAAGCCCCCCCCTGCACCCCCCATATCCCCCATACTTAAATATACCAACGCTGAGATCGCACTACAGTGGGGAAACATGTAAATTCCCTTTCCCCACTGTAGTGTGCTTTGGCACCTGTGTTCCTTAATGGTTCGTTGAACCGTACTTCAAGGAAGTGCACTTTCGCGTAACTGAGGATCCACTGTTCATTTTCGAACAAGTGGATTACTTACATATATGTGTATATGAATGCATGAACATTTATAAAATATATGCTATGTTTTGATGCTGATAAATAAAATGTTCAGTACTATAAGGTCTATGGATTTAGTAACAAGTTTTTTGATAAGTTGCATTCTTCCTTTTCCTATACTTTCTTGCACTTCAAGATATTTTATTTAGCAGAAAAGTAGACTGTTGGCATATTTGAATTAATATATTTTTTACTTTGGATTGTTATTTCCATTCATTTCAGTTGAATGCAGTAATTATGTATTTTATCTACTGAATGAAATTTTTTCTGTCTTTATAATATCATTTTGGAGTTCCTTGTAGACATAGCCAAAACAATAAAATTGGTGTGATGTCTTAGCACTTATTTACCTCATGTTAGGACACAAAGTACATTTTAGTCTTTTTTATTTATATTTTGATACTTGTATAGTAAATACACGTAGTCCTATCTGGTCTACTTTAGAACAGCGAAAATAACAACAGTACAGAAAAGAACATAAAAACTTGAAAGTAAGCATATTTTATTTTTTCTCTGAAGTAAGCCCCAGTGCACCCAACCAAATGGTGGGTTGCACACTTCAGCCCCTCTGGCTATTCATAGGTTCTAACTCTGGGATTGTGCAAACACAGGAAGCAATTGGCATTATGTATTACCAACAGTTTACTCTTCCCTGTCCTTGCCCAGTCTCTGTTTCAGTCAATTTAAAGATACAAATGTACAGTTCAGCGATTGGTGCAGATTATTACCAGCAATGTTTCATAAAATCAAACTTTGCTAAACGGAGCATGATTAGTTAATATTCTACAATTCTCACCCTTTTAAAGTGCCCTCTTCTAGTGAATACACAGAAATATAACTAGAGAAATAGGCATTTTCCAAATGTATAATGTGTGTCTTTGTGTATGTGTGTATGTTTGGAGCTTTGAATTAGTTGTTTGGATTGGTGTGCTTATTTATAGAGGGTGGGAAGCATTAGGATTGCATCTGGAGCAAAGTGAGTTGTGTTTTAACCTATTAGTTTTTGCGTTAAATATAGCTTGTTTAATGCATTGTTAATGCAGAAGGAAACTTTACCTTGTGAACTTTCACATGATGCGAGTCTTTGCAGTGATTTTAAATAACATTCTTAGTGCTAATAATTTACTGGATCATAAACATTATTTATTCACTGTAGATATGAAAAAACACCATAGTATAACATGCACATCCTGAAAAGCTGCAGACTTGAACAGGAATGGCATCTATGAAACATTAATTTAAAACTCTTTAGATTGGAATGGCAATTACTGTGCTACATACTTCCCATAAAAAGACACAAATGTCATTCTTCATAAATCTCATGTTCCATCGCTGGCACAAACCTACAGGGAATGTTTTCATTTTAGTTTAAAGGAAGTTATGTAGTCAAGTCACTAAACTGAGGCATGCAAAAACCTTCAGTTATATATAGAAGTTATAATGATTTTTATTACAATAGTTTGAATATTAAATACAATAGTTATTCCTGTGAGAAGAGAGAGAGAGAAATGAAAATCAGTTTGGTCCATGTAAATCATAATACCACTGAGTTTATAGTGTTAAGAACTTACAGATCTTGTTTATCTAACTCATAAATGTAGGCAGCACACTAACATTTTCCGTAGATAATTCTTAAACTGTAATCTTATGCTTAACAGCAGTAATATTAGCAACTCCCCTTAGCATCTGTTTCCCATCTTTATGAATAATGTGATGAACCAGCTGGCATAGCTATAGTAAAGCAATAAAATGTGCATTTACTGTACTATATTTCAATGCAATAAAGTATACAAACCACACTGCATCCATAACTGCACACAGCCAGATGAGAAAATTCTGGCCCTGAACCCATGTGTTTCCTCTCCTTTCATATGTGTGGATTCTGCAGACATGAATTTTTAATGTGCATAATGCTCCAACAAACCTACAGTATTCTCTTCTGGTAAGCATGCTAATGTTATCTATCTATAGTTATATGCAAAAGATTTTCAGGACAGAAGACTGAATAAGTGAAATGAAATGCATACCATATTTAGAATGCCTACAAAGTGAATATGATGAAGTAGTGATATTTTAGTTGTGATTAAAGTATAACATGTACCTTAATGTCTACACCTTATCCTTATCTCACTCATAAGATTTTCACTTGTGTTTCACAGGTGACCAGTGTGGCAAGGGAATGAATAAAAATATCCTTACTTGTTGCCATTACTGTTGTATTTAACCCTGCATATGATCGCTAGCAGCCTACCGGGGATGTCTCTTACCCCACTATTTTTCAACTTTCTCTACACTCCTCTAAGTGCTCCTGTTATTGATTGTTTGACCATTAGGTGGAAGCATATATCTATTGCAAACTATTACTTTTATCTCCGACATTAAAGAAATACTGAAACATTCAGCCTACAATCTCTCTGACCCTCTCTGCTCCTACCTATCAATAACTATAGTAAACCAGTGTTTCATCTCCATACCTTCCTACCTCTGAGCTTACCTTTCAGTGCACTGATTGTTCATTGCAGGCTTGCCTTCTTCCTTCTCCTTGGCTCTACCTGCTCCATTCACCCTGTGGGCTCACTCCGCTCCCCTACCCTACCTCCAAATCCCACCCACACCAGCACCTCTACACTTATAGAAAGATAACCACACCCATCCTCTCCAATCAACCAATCAACTTATCTCACCCCACTAATTGAATCAGACCTCTCAACTGTACTGAATGTTTCGGTTTTTACCAGTTTTGAGGTCCAAATAATGGAGTGCCATGATTCCTGAGTGGCACTCCTTAATTTCCAAATTTCCCAGCATTTGTAAAAATTTTTAAAATGTTTTGCTTTTTGAGCTGACGACATCATGTACGCGATGATGTCAGTTCTGTGAACAGCCTGCCAGCCTATCGGAATTGAGCTAGAGAGATTTCTAAACAAAACATGCAAGCATTTCCAGCAGGACAAACAAGCAGTTCAAGCTGCAATGGTTCATCATCATCTCCCTAGTACAAGCAAGCAGTTCTGCAAGGGTTCGTTATTTTGTGCTGCAGTTCTTTTCTTCTGCGAGGCTATTTATGGGTCTGGTTCAAGCTGCAAAAGTTCAGGGTTCATTATTTTATTATATAATTTACAAGCAAGTAGTTCTGCAAAGGTTAGTTATTTCATGCTGCAAGCAGTTGATTTTGGGACCAACATACATTAAGCTGCTGTACTGGTTTATTATTTCGTCTGGTTCAAGCTGCAAGGGTTGAGGGTTCATTATATATTATACAAGTAAGGTTATTTTATGCTGCAAGTGGTTCATTTTCAAACCAACGTACGTTAAGCTGCTGCAATGGTTCATTATTTGATATTAACGTAACATTAAGCTGCTGCAGTGGTTCATTATTTGATATTAACTAAACGTTAAGCTGCTGCAATGGTTTGTTATTTAATATTAACTTAACATTAAGCTGCTGCGATGGTTCATTGTTATCAGTTGCTGTAATAGAGGACTTGTAAAAATGAAAACCATTTATTATACTTTACACAAATATAAAGATATGTAATTGAGAGCTTTCATCCCGAAACAAGTCTGAACTTCTTCAAAATTACTCTCTTATTGTAGTTAATTTGCCTTTCAGCCACTGGGGCAGCTTACCTGTCAAGTTATGTTTATTTTTTTTTAATTATTAAAAGTTATTGCTATTTGAATCTGCCAGATTGGGGTAAATCGTAAGATAAAAAGTGTCATTGTTGGAAACAGGGCAGTTCAAAGATCAAAATGTTGTATGGCTCTGTAATGTGGTGTTTTATCTATGTTATTGTGTCATTGGCTTACCTGCTAAGATTCATATACAGTAACGGGCGATGGGATGAAATGAACTGTTCCTGATTTTTTTTACTCAGGTTGCAGCTAAAGTTGGGCATATGAGCACAACATAAACTGGAAAATTTTGCTGTTTGTCTGTCTGGTATTGTGTAACATGCACCAGTTGTACCTGCTGCCTTTTCCAGAGATTATACTTGTTAGGTTTAATCTGAAAGCACAATGCATCCTAAGGTCAGTTTTAATGGGTCACTTTAAAGAAGTACAGTAATGTTTGCGAACCACTGACTGACTGCTATGGTACATGATGTGTCTGTCTGTGTTTATTAACTAGTGTAAAACCCAGGTCTTTACTTACCATTTTCAGGCTCACCCCCAAAGCAAGTATTTAAAAAATGCATTATTGTAATAGTATGTAACAGGTAAAATATCAGGACAATGGGGAGGGGGTAGTATTTGTAATATAATATTAACATATATCACGTGTACAATATCTGGAATATATTTAGTATGGCATGTTTTACATGAGTGAAGTATTCACCACAAAGAAAGTGTAGGATTTGAGGAACGTTAGTTAAGGGTTTGATATTGTAAACTTAAGAAATTATAAGGTATTTCAGAAACATTTTCATTATTGGAAATGTATATGAGAGAAAGCTGACAACTGATAAAACTGTTGTAATGGTGGCCTTAGGATGGGGGAACACTTATCCGATGGGGCTTTGGTGGTGGGGTATTCCAATGTATAAAGAACACACACACACACACACACACACACACACACACACACACACACACACACACACACACACAGACACACTCACACACACACCCACACACACACTGTACATTATGCCGATGAATAGATGATGCCATAAATATTTTGTCTATTATTAAATTTGTGCTTAAAACTTGACATCCCACAATTCCATTGGAGTAGGTGGGGTTACATAATTATGTATGCACATTTTATGTTAATCTGCATACAGATTTGTACCTATTTTTCATGGGCCTTTGCAAGATTTTTGATGTTTCCAGTTTGAGAGGTATGAATTGAACCCACCCCCTAACTTTCAGAAAAATCCAATCTTACCTACTACAGCCCATCCCAGCAGCTAACTCTCTCTCATACAACTATAATCTGAACAATCACTATGCCAATCCTATCTTCCTCAACCTTAACCCAATTACTTCTTCTTCTCAGCTTGTCTTATCTAAACTATCTTACTACACCTCTTAACACTTGTCACTCTCCCTCCTTCCATACAACTAATATATTCTACAAACAACCCACACTCTCTTCAGTCTTCATTTCCCCCTTTCTGTTCTACTACAACAATGCTACACTATTAGGTTCATAGGTTCATAGGTTCATACTAGGCTATCTACCCTAGGCCATTTATAAGCCTAGCCAGAATGTATTTGGCTTTCGCCACCCATTTTAAATTTATTTTGCTATGCCCTTTTTCGAGGTTAGTATACTGTGCCTCTGTCTAACAGTGACACAGAAGTGATAGCCGGGGTAAACCTACGATCTCCCATCCACTCATCAAGATTCCTCTTGAAGAGAGTCAGTGAGGGACTCTGCCTAACCTGGACTGGGATTTTATTCCAGAGTGAAGGGAGCCTCTGGGTTATGAATCTGTCCCTCCAGCATGTCCTATTTATTTCAGTGCTGAGGTTCAAGTCTCTCGAGCGCGTAGCTCGATGGGATTTGGATTTTCTGAGGTGCAGCATGTCCATTAATTCTGGGTTGGACATGGCTTTATACGTCAGGCACAAATCGCCTCTGAACAGGCGGTATGCCACTGAGTAGAGCCGGAGTTTCTTTAACCGGGCAGCATATGGCATCTGTTTGAGCCCTTTGATCCTCTTGGTGAGGTACTTTTGGGGTCTTTCCAGTTGCTGCAGGTGTCTGGTAAGGTACATCCCAAAAGGGGCATTGTACTCAATTATGGGCCTGATGAGGGATGAGTAAAGAGGCACAATGACCTCCCCTGATCTAGATGTGAATCCCTTCATGATTAGGTGGGCTATATAAAATGTTTTTCTAACCACTTTGGCCACGTGGTTGTCAAATGAGAGATTGCTATCAACTTGGGTCCCCAGATCCCTAATTACTTCTTCTGTACTTAATGGATTACCACCTATGTGGTAATTTGTGGGCACTTTGTTTTTCCCAAAGGGGATGACTATACACTTTTTGGCATTTAGCTTGAGGCCATGGCTCTGGCACCAGTTGTCTGTTTCTATGAGGCCCTTTTGGAGGATACTTGTGTCGGCTGGAGAGTCGATTATGGTGCCCAGTTTGCAGTCATCCGTGAACTTGGTCAGCCACAGTCCTTCCATGTTGGCCTGTACCTCCGAGAAATATATACCGAACAAGAGAGGTCCCAGGACTGAGCCTTGTGGGACACCACTTGTAACTGGTTAGGAGTCTGACATGGCTCCAGCAATTCTAACCATGTGGGTTCTGTCCTTGAGCCAGTTTGCAATCCATCTAGTGACATAGGGGTTTATATTTAAGCTGGTGAGCTTATCTATAATGCCCGAGTGGGGTATTGTATCGAAGGCTTTTGCGAGGTCCAGGTAGGCTGCGTGGACCACCTTCCCCTTGTCACTGGCCTTGGTGACTGTTTCAAAGAAATCAACCAGGTTTAAGTGGCAGGATCTGTCCTTAACAAAGCCGAACTGGGTAAGATCCAGTGTCTGTAGGTCCCCAATATCTTTCTTTATGAGGTCCATGATGATCCTTTCCATAGCTTTGCAGACCAAGCTAGTCAGGCTTATGGGGCGATAGTTTCCAGGATCCGTTGAGGCACCACCTTTATGGTGAGGGACCACTGTTGCTGTACGCCACTCTTTGGGCACATATCCTGCAGTAAGGCTGAGAGTGAACAGTAGTTTTATGTTTGGGTTTAGCTCTTCTTGGGGTTCATGTAGGACGCAGCCCGGGACACCGTCTGGTCCCATTGATGCTGTCTTTTTAGCTTTGGAGAGGGCGGCTCTTACTTGAGCATCTGAGATGTCAGGGGGGCAGCACTCTGCTGGGATAGACATTTGCCCTTTTGGTGGGGAGGGGGGGGAAGAAGTTTGTGCTGAACCTGTCAGCTAGGATGTTGGCAATGTCTGTGGGTTCAGTGTATTTTTTGTCATTTTGGACTAATTCTGAGCATATCTGGGAATTACCACCCAGGTTCCTAACATAACTAATAGGTTCACTATAAACACAGACCAATCTCCAGCAAAACTACACCCTTCCTTATCAATACTACCCCAATAAACTATCAACCTACAAACATGAAGCTAAACTATCCAAACATCTTTTTTTCACACATTTGTCATTTCATCACTATCTTTCTCTCTGACAATATCCACCCAAACCCTGGCCTCCTTACCCCTCCTAACAAAACTTCCCCCTCACATTCCCCCACATAACCAGTAAATCCCTCCACTTTACAGCTCTAAATTCTCAAAGCATATGCAATAAAATCCCTAACCTCCATGCCTGGCTTCTCCACAATCAACCAGATATACTGTCCATCTCTGAAACCTGGTTAAAACCCCTTATAAAAGACTCTGAACTAAGACCACCCAACTACTGCACAATTAGAAAAGATAGAACAAAAAAAAAGGTGGGGGGAGTTGCTCTCCTCTACTAATCCTCCCTCTCTGTTACTCCCTTCACCCAACCTATTCCATAATTTAATAATGCAGAACTAATTCCAACCCTACTTCAGATAAACAAACATAAATTCATCTGTATTGTTTTCCTTTACATCCCTCCTGGAGGCAACATCACAATACTCTAAGACATTCTCTCTTGGCTTTCTACTAACGTAACTAACGAGACCATCATCCTGGGTGATGTAAACGTCAAATGGGACACTATTCAATCTCCCACAAACCCTCTAAATATAAACCTCTACAACTTCTCTCAGCTCATCAATAACACAACTAGACCTTCCAAGGACTTCTCTACTGGAAGTACCCTTGACTGAATTCTAGTATCTCATCCTCACTACATCTCTGACGGTGGTACTCTCCCTGACCCACTCGGTGATCATTTTCCTACCTTTGCCCACCGTCTGTACTCCCACTTACAACTATCTCATACCTATATCTCTACCCTGTCCCCTAACAAACTTTAACCCCAATATATTTACAAACTTGCTTAAACAAAGAAACTGGAACCCATTAAAAATTTTACCCATAGCTAATGCTGTTACCTATTTCAATACAGCTTCCTTACACTTGCTAGTCTCCCTGGACCCCCTGAAAACAAAATGAATTAAAAGTAAATCCGTCCCATGGTTAACTAAAGACACCTTAGGCATTATAAGTCTCTGAGACAAAGTTTGGAAATGCTACCAGAAAAACAAAACTACTACCACTCTTAATGAATACAAACTATTGCATAACAAAGTAAAAAAACGTATTACTTCAGACCGGAAATCTTATTTTCCTACACTACAAACTAATCACAATACTAACCACAAAAAATTCTGAGATGTAATCTCCTCTCTTCTTATTCCTGGTAAAAAAAGAAAACCCTACCCTAACCCAAATGCTGCTGACATTGACCTAGCTACCCAGTTCAACTCTTTCTTCATTGATTCCATTGCCAAACTAACAACCTCCTTCACTAACCATCCTACCTCCACATCCCAACAGTCACCAGCCTCTTCCTCCTCTAGTACCTCTTCTTTCTCAAGTAGCTCCACCTCCTAACCCCCTCCCTTCTCCATGCAACCCATTCCCATCTCTACTATTAAAAAACTACAATGGCCCAGACCATATCCCTCTTACTTCTTAAAGATATCTGCAGAAGCCATAGCTCTTCACATCTGTATCCTAATAAACCGATCAATCACAGAAGGTCAGGTACCCCAACCCTGGAAAAAGGCCTTTATTATTCCACTTCACAAAGGTGGGAGCAACAATAACATCCCAAATTTTTGACCAATTGCCATCCTATCCCCTATTTCCAAACTGTTAGAAAAATGAATCCACCTACAACTGTTACCCTACCTCATAAATAGCCAACTCCTAACTCCCACACAACATGGATTCAGGCCTGGCCACAGCACCACCACCGCTCTCCTTTACTTCCTTCAAACTGTTAATAAAGCTTGTTACTCCAGCCATATTGTGTCCACCCCCTTATTAGACCTATCTAAGGCCTTCAATACCATCTCTCACAACCTTCTCCTAACCAAACTCTCAAAACTGAACCTATCCCCCACCACTATCAAATGGTTTACCAGTTATTTATCAACTAGGCAACAAGCAGTCAGATGGAAAAAAAATATCTCCCCATTCCTCAATACTCCCACAGGAGTACCCCAAGGCTCCATTCTTGGGCCCCTACTATTTAACGTTTTCATAAACGACTTCTATCAGACCATCCCTAACACTCATCTCATCCAATCTGCTGATGACTCCACCATAATCTGTTCTGCCACCTCCATCCCCATTTTAACAAAACTAACCTAAAATGCCTTCTCCTTAACTGAACAATGGATGCTAGACAACCACTTACCACTCAATGCCACAAAAACTAAACTTATGTTATTTACCCCTTCAAAAAACACCATCATAGATGAAAATACTTTTACTATCACCAGCCAGAACAATACACCCCTCAAAATATTATCTAATGCAAAACTACTTGGAGTCCTAATCAATGCCCAGTTCAAGTTTGATATCCACCTACAAGCAAATATTAATAAAACACATATGAAACCTGGCATGCTGTATCGCCACAATTGGTTTATCACTCCCTCCACCAAACTAATATTCTCTACAACATACCTTATTCCCATCCCTCCTATATGGAGGCCCACTTCTTACTAACCTACAATCCTCACTCAAAGCAAAACTCTCCTCCTGTTACAATAAAATTTCAAAATTTGCAAAATGCCACAGATCATCTACACACCACTGCACTGCCCTTCACAAGCTTAATTTGCTAGAACTACCCAACTACCTCACCTATATTCAACTTACCCAAGCACATACACTTATCTGTAGCCCCTCTCTCTGCCCCTCCCTTGCCAACACCTTTAAAATGCATCTGCCCAATAGAGCCCTAAGATCTAACTCCCAAAATCTGATTGAACTACACAAACCCTCTCGTCCACCAGGCAATCATCTTCTGTCCTTCTCCCTAGCTCGCCTGTGAAACTCTCTCCCTCCACTAATCCATACCACTGGCAGCCTTTCTTCCTTTAAAACCTTACTCCATTCCCACCTAACATCCCAATGGGAATGCTCCTATTCCCATCCTGCATAAAGTCCCCCAACTTAAGCTACCCCCCATGATCCAGCACATTTGCAAACTTCCCCCTATGATTTCTTAACTCTGATAAGCATCTGTTGGAATCATCAGATTTGTATATAAATATAATTGTATAACACTTTTATAAGCATTTGTTGCCATCAACAGATTTTGTATATAAATATGATTGTAGAACACTTTTATTTTCTTTTTTAAAGAATGCCTGCTTTTGCATTTCACTAATGCCATTTATGACCTGTATCACTATACCATCTATTGGTATAACTTGCTTTCTAATTAACTTGTATTTGTTTGTTCATTGTACTGGAGTTTTTCTCCCCAGGACTCCATTGAAAATGGGCTCCTAGTGGCCCAATGGACCACCCTGGCCAACAAACTGCAAATAAATAAAGAAAATAAATAAATAAAAGAGAGATGTTTTAACACTAGCACAGACAACTCAGCCTGTAATGTTGCTGGTGGTGTACATTCTTTGTGTCTCTGCACTGCTAATAGGCTTTGAGGTGTACTAGGCCTACTGGAAACTACATTATATTATACTTGAGCATTTAGTTTTTATTTCTGTCAATGTCATTCATGTTTATGAAAGATACCTTGAATGCCATTACAATGTTCCCTCTTTCACATATAAACTATATACGCCACTGTCCGTGTCACTATTATCGTTAAGAAAACTTGGAATGAATGGCTATTTGTTGTGGATTTTGCACTGTTAATCATAAAATTCATTCAGCAGGACTCAGCAACATGGATGTGTACTGCATGCTGAGCTATCCCAAAAGAATGATATAAAACAGCTAAGGATACTCACAATTCAAAATTGCATGAAACATGACCGTAAGTGTATAAAAAGTAGTATGAATTACTCCAAGGTAAACGTGTAGAATGCATCCTGGATATAGCTCTGTGCAAACAATCAAATTAAATGTAATGTGCATTGTGTTTTGTATGAGAAAACATCATGCTAAAATCAAGGTGCTGCCATGTTGCTTGGAACACAATAAAAGTTCAGTGACTCTTGAGGAAGCACACGGACATGCATGTAGGAAAACGCTGTAATCCTAACTTAGAGTATACAGATGTCTGGGTAAACATGATCATAGCACACTTAAAGATACATACTGATAACATATCACCAGACCCAAAGCAGCCACATTCTACATGTCCCTGCTTTGGGTCTTGTGATATGTTGTTATCAGTATGTATCTGTAGCTGTACTATGATCATGTTCTATATGATCTAAACCTCACCACAACAATAAATAGGACATGCTGGGGGGATAGATTCCTGTCCCAGAGACTTCCCATGCTTTGGAACAAGATTCCAATCTACATTAGGCAGAGCTCCTCGCTAACACTCTTCAAAAGAAACCTTGACAAGTGGATGGGAAACAGAAAGTTTACCCCGGGGATCACTTCAGTGGCTCTGCTGGACAGATGCACAGGGAACTAATCTAAGGGGGCGGTGAAAGCCAACCCATTCTGGCTAGGCTTATAAATGCCTTCGGGCAGATAGCCTAGTACCTACCTATGAACCTATGAACCTGTAATGAACACATTCTACCATATCAACAAAAGCACGTCTTATATCCAGACAAGAATTCACGTGTATGTGTGTGTGTGTGTGTGTGTGTGTGTGTGTGTGTGTGTGTGTGTGTGTGTGTGTGTGTGTGTGTGTGTGTGTGTGTTAAGCTGGTAAGAATATTTCTTTCCTTATGAATAAAGTCTTCACATTTGTGGCTAATAGTTGCCAGAACTTTTCTTATTTCACATTCACATATTCTTTCAAATATTAAAGTCTCAGAATTGTATGGGGGCATAAAAGAACTATTTCTCACCAAAGAGTCCTGATTAAAATCCATATTAGACTGACCTTTGTGTAATAATCTCAAATGTAATTTTCTCACAAAAAGTTTTAAACTAATCAACACATCAGCAATGTAATATCTGACATCAGGAACAAATGAGAAACCTCTTTTAAAAAGTTCAAAATGCACATCACCAATATTCAGTGCACTAAAGTTATACACTGTAAAGCCATGCTTAGTAATTATTTCACAAGTTCCATTGTTGTCACTAAAGTCATTATGTCTTTGAACATCAGTTGTTAAAGCAGAATCAATGTTTGTTTCCAAATCACATTCAAAGCAGTCAAAGAAAGTTAGTTGTATCTCTTTCTCCCCCTCCCCCATTGTCTCTTGTTAGCCACAAATGTGAAAACTTGACTCATGAGGAAAGAAATACTCTTACCAGCTTAGCTAGTGATAAAAAACTGAGATTTATGAAGCTTGACAAGGGTGGTGGGCTGGTTGTAATGACTCAGATTATGTGAAATTTATCACCAGATATCAGCTGTGGCTATGGGGGCCAAGTGTGCCCCCATATTTGCCAACCTTGTACTCCTAGAATGGGAGAGGGTATGTGTGTTTAGGTCACACTTTTATGGCAGAATTTTGTTATACAATCATTTTTTGGATGATTTACTTATCCTATGGCAAGGGACTGAAGATGAAGCTGATGAATTTCTAGAATATATGCATTCTACAACTGATTTTTTTAGGTTTACTACCGTATTTCCCCGAAAATAAGACCGGGTCTTATACTCTTTCCCCCACCAAAATATGCATAAGGGCTTATTATCAGGGGATGCCTTATTTACCCACACCATCCAACAATCTGCCTTTATTCATTTATTCATGTACAAAAATCAACATTTATTAATGAACACAAATTAAATTTATTCATGTACAAAAATTGACATTTATTCATGCACACAAATTGACATTTATTTTGTACTTTTCTGTTATTGGACAACAGTTCTAACGTGTTAAAACAGTTGTGTGAAAATTCTACATAAACAGTGCACCAAACATTTCAACTTCAGAATATCTGCACCTTGGCTTTCACAGTTATTCAAATACAGTCATGTCATCTTCTTCTGGAACATTGTCATAAGTGTCCAACTCCCGAATTTTGACCTGAATTTCTTGTGACTCCATTTCCTGTAGAACCATTGGCCCCAATCTGTCATGCCTAGCAATATAGCTGTCCTTAAATGAGCACTGATTGTCGAAGTAGCCTAGTTGTAGTGCATTGGCAACACATTTGTCAGTGATTTTATCCCATGACTTTTTCACCCAGGTCATGACCTCTTGCAAACTAGGCTTCACAAAGTTTCCATGCTGAGTTCTCTCCATTCTATTTTCAATACAGTCATTGAGTTCCATGTGTAAATGGTCCTTGAATGGCTTGTTTATTACAATATCAAAAGTTTGGAGATAGGCAGTCATTCCTGTAGGAATCATTATTTGATCTATTCTTCTCTGTGCAAGGAATTTCTTCATTTCTTTAGTGCAGTGAGTGCTGGCTCAGTCCCAGACCAGCAGACCTCTTTTGCCACCTCGCAAAACAGGTGGCAGCATTACATCGACCCACTTCCTTATAGCTGCTTGTGTGCACCAGGCTTTTTTGGTTTCAAGAATGTAAATGCCTGGAACATGTTCAGTCTTATTTTTCTTGCCCTTACTAATGATTAAAGGTAGGGTTTTCTTTCCATCTGGACGAATTGCCAAAATACAGGTAACACGTGCACTCCCGTAACCAGTGGAGGGAATGTAGATTGACAAGGCACCCCTTGCAATTGTTGTTTGAGATCCTTGGCCTATAAACACTGCAGTTTCATCCATAGCAATCATGTTGGACAGTTGGTATTTAGAAAAGTCAACACCATCAACAAAGGACTTGAACGCAAGTGCGCATTTAATAACTTCAGTATCTTCCAGCTTAAACAGTGTTGTTGATCTTCTTAGAGACAGTTCATATCACTGAAGGAAGCCATCCAGCCAATGTTGTGATGCTTTGAATTCTTCTGGGGATATTTCTAACTGTGGTGCCATTGCAAGGGCAAAAGCTTGAATATCAGTCCTGCGCACAACCAAAGCCTTTGCTCTCCTGTAAGCAATCCACTCACAGATGATGTCTTCCAGCTAAGGAAATAATGGTTGTCGACCTGATCCACACTTGCACTTCTTAGCATTTCTCTCATCAACCTGTTGACTGAGGTTATCATATGCTACACTCCATTTTTAGACCATTAGGAGATCTAACTCCTTCTCTTTGCAGAAAGCCATCAGATTCTTTCCCTGGGAGTCCGTCACGATTACTTTCTTGTACGCAATGGAATAGCTCTTTCTTTTTGCACTCATCTTGTCTGGGGGGAGGTTAATTTGAAGATTTACAAGACCAGAGTGGCAACACAAAATGGCGCTGTTTACAAAGAGAAGGCACAACCACAACCATGCACTATCACGTGCGCATGCTTTACGCATGTTGTCTATACGTTGACCGATCAACATATGCCTGCCAGTGTTTATGGGCCAAGGATCTCAACCATCAAGTGTGAGTGATGGTTAGGGTTACAGTAAGAATTGTGGAGGAATCCCAGGCAAAGAATCTTATGACTTTCTGTAAAGAGAAGAAGTTGGGTGTCCGAATGGTCCGAAAATGGTGAGCAGAGTATTATAACCTCAGCCAACGGGTGTCAATAATATTATTTTATAATTCAACACGTCCATCATGTGTTGTTGACAAGCTTAACTGGGGCTTATTTTTGGGGTAGGATTTATATCATGACCACCCTGGAAAACCATGCTAGGCCTTATTCTCTGGTCAGGTCTTATTTACAAAGAAATACGGTTGTATATGGAATCCTGATGAGATTGATTACTTGGACATTAAATTGTTCAACAATGAAATAAATCAAGAATTATACAGCACTATCTTCAGAAAAAAGACCTATTACAATAGCTTGTTGCACTTCAAGAGTTACCATCCACCGCACCAGTTGAAAAGCATAATAAAGGGCCAAATGATGAGATTATCATGCTTAATAAGCGATGATGTGAACTTTACCAATGAATTGTAGGTTTTAATAGGGATGTTCATTGACAGGGGATATCCATTGAGAATACAAACGAAAAAAGTCTCCGGCACAATAAAGGTTATCCTTCTATTGTTGAAGCAGGCAGACCACTCGATAGGTACCAAATACTTTAATCCAAAAATTCACTTCATTAGACAAAAAACAAAGTCCATAACCAGTAGCCTGGATCGATTAAGCGCTTTCATCTCCTTACAACGGAGACTTCATCAGAATAATTTATGTAACTCAGATGTGCTTTTTATACACTCACCATTTTCATTAATTAACAATCAAAAAATTAAACGCTTATCAGCCTTAAAGCCATAGCGCTACTAAAAATATTGTTAATAGGTAGAGTTTATTTAAAAGACACACATAGTGTAGAGTGTTGATTCCTAACGAAGCACATTAACCATCCTATGAAAATCAAAAACAAAATCAAGTACAAAAACTGAAACAACAAAACCAAAAGCATATATATCAGTCACAGGCTGGATTTTAAAATAAAGTTTACATTAAGGTACAAGTACAAAGTCTCACAATGCATTAACATGATAAGTTTGAATTCCTATACATTCCTAAATAAACTCATAAGGGACCTATAACTAAGAACTTATAAGGGACCTATAACTAAAACTAAAATTTCCAATCATCAATAACAGGGGGACCTAAAACTCTTTTGAAGTATATAAGAAACCTAGTAAATTGTGATAATCAAATATGAACCTTAAAAATAAACAGTAACAATTGATGTTTATGTAAAAATCAGTTAAAACAGAACCTGTTATGCTCAATATTAATTTCATCATATTCAGCAAATGGACCGAGCCATCAATTAATTAGTTGAGCATGTAAATGTAAAAAATATATATAATGCTCATAGTTATGAATGCATAACAGTAGATATATTAGTAAATACATAAGCAAATTTATATTAATAAATATTAAATATATAATAAATATATAAATTATCTAAATAAATAATTGTAAATGTGTAAATATATAAAACATAGCTATAAATATATAAATATATAAATGTATAAATATATCAATATATAAATATATGAATATATACACATCAATGTTAAAATACTGTGTAGATGAAAAATACCAGAAAAAATGGAATTATTTATATTATTTATGTAATTTGCTTGATTTTATTATGTTGTTATATTCTATTACGTTATATTATTTTGTAATTTTGGGGTCTGCGGCCAATAGCTTAAGTGCTGGGGTAATAGAAATGTGGTCATTTAAACCTTTGTCACAACATGCATTCAGTTTTAGCTGCCAAATCATTTCTCTGTATTCTACCTTGGTTTCCCAATCACCTCCTCTCTCCAAGGGTCCTACCACCTCGAGAACCCAGAATTTAAAATCAGCTTTTTCACATTTCATCACATGCCTGTATAAAGCATTATTCTCATTACGCCTGTTAATATCTCTAATGTGTTCATAAATTCTGTTTTTTAGTTTTCTTTCCGTTTTTCCAATGTAGTAGCTTTCACATTCTTTACAGAACGCTAAATACACTACTCCTTTTGTGTAGCAACTACTATAATGTTTGGATGTTAACTTGAAGGGAATACTGGATATACTAACTTCCTTACTCTCATGGATGTATGAACATTGGGCACACCTCCCACACTTAAAAGTTCCGTGTTTCCTACTGGCCCCATCTATATAAGCCCCTTTTCTTTCCACTATGTTCTTAATGTTAAAATTTCTTCTAAAACTAAATTTCAAATTATTCTTAAAAACCTCGGTTCTAGTGGCCACGTGTTTAAACATGTCCCAAATTTCATTCATACTTCTTCTGAACCACCCTGTACCATAAAAATAAGTTGTAGTTAAATATGGGGTATATTTAATTTCTTCAGCCATCATGGTATTACCATTTTCAATAGAATTTTCAATAACCACAGTTTCTGAATTTAGAAGTGGAATATATTTTCTTGTATTTCTTCCTAAAAGCACATATTCCTTCACTGAGGAGACAAGTTCCCTCGGATACCCTCTTTCCTTAAACAAACCTTCAAGAAAGGTAATCTCCTTGGTAAATTCAACATTGTCCGAAATCATTCTGGCCATCCTAATCATCTGACCCTTAACTATATTTTTCTTTAACTGTTTAGGATGGTCACTATTGTAGTGCAGGTAAGCATTAGAAAAGTGTTCCTTCCTATATATATGGGATTTGTAACATTTATTAGTCTTATCCTTGATCAGTCTAATATCCAAAAAGTGCGTTTCATCCGTATCGATATTGTGTGTGAATTTCAAAAATGACGTTGTACTATTAATGTATTCTACAAACACTTCTATTTCCTGTCTTGTACCTTTCCAAAGGATAAAAATGTCATCCAAAAACCTATAGTAATCCACTATATGCTGATTATATTCAGTGTTAAAAATAAAATGTCTTTCCCAGTACAACATGATAGTGTTTGCAAAGATTGGGGCACAAGCTGACCCCATGGCCACCCCTTCCTTCTGGTGATAATAATCACCCTCAAAATATATGAAATTATATTTTAAAACAAGTTCCATATTCAATAAAACATTTCTAAAATCCAAGGGTGAGAGCCAGTCCATTTCTAGCAATATCTTTTCAAACCACTCCATCCCAATGCCCTGAGGAATAACAGAAAATAATTCTTTAACATCAATAGTGATAAAAAACACGCTTTCCAAATATGTACATTTTCCCATTTTGCTTAGAAAATCCCATGAATCCTTTAAGATATGTTTCCATTTAGAGTATATAGGCTTAGTCATGGCATCCACATATATTGCCATGGGTTGGGTTTTGGATCCATGGGAGGCAACTATGGGTCTGAGTGGAGGATCAAGTGTGGATTTGTGTACCTTAGGTATTCCAAATATACCCGGTATAACTGTTTTTTTTACATTAAAATAATTATATAGTGGCATATCTATTAATCCAGTCAATAAATTGTCCTCTAAGATAATATCCATCTTTTTGTACTGTATATTGATTTCGTTTTTAGAAATGAGACAATAATTCTCATCCTTGTCCAAGATCTCCTTCATTTTTCTTATGTAATCCCAGGTTTCCATCAAAACCACACCCCCTCCCTTATCAGGCTTCATCACCCTTAGCTCCCTATTCTTGCTCAAATCATATAAAAGCTTTTCTTCTTCTTTACTTAAATTACTATTTTTGGAAGCATAGGCCCTGTATTCTCTCCTAATTCTGTCCGTAGCACATTGTTCAAAATTTAAAATTTCGTGTTGTAATGGTGGATTCCAAACACTATGCCTAACAAACTTATTTTTATTGCCATTAAAATTATTATTTTTCTGATTTGTGGCCTCACAATTAATATGTTGGAGGTTTAGTTTTCTTGAAAATAGTTTAACATCAAGCATAAGTTTCTCCACACTGGGTTGTTTGGCTGGTACAAAAGAAAATCCTTTAGTAAATAATTCGAAATGACACGGCTTGATTTCAATACCAGTGTAATTAAAGTTCTATAATTATAAGTTCTTAGTTATAGGTCCCTTATGAGTTTATTTAGGAATGTATAGGAATTCAAACTTATCACTTTAATTACACTGGTATTGAAATCAAGCCATGTCATTTTGAATTATTTACTAAAGGATTTTCTTTTGTACCAGCCAAACAACCCAGTGTGGAGAAACTCATGCTTGATGCTAAACTATTTTCAAGAAAACTAAACCTCCAACATATTAATTGTGAGGCCACAAATCAGAAAAATAATAATTTTAATGGCAATAAAAATAAGTTTGTTAGGCATAGTGTTTGGAATCCACCATTACAACACGAAATTTTAAATTTTGAACAATTTGCTATGGACAGAATTAGGAGAGAATACAGGGCCTATGCTTCCAAAAATAGTAATTTAAGTAAAGAAGAAGAAAAGCTTTTATATGATTTGAGCAAGAATAGGGAGCTAAGGGTGATGAAGCCTGATAAGGGAGGGGGTGTGGTTTTGATGGAAACCTGGGATTACATAAGAAAAATGAAGGAGATCTTGGACAAGGATGAGAATTATTGTCTCATTTCTAAAAACGAAATCAATATACAGTACAAAAAGATGGATATTATCTTAGAGGACAATTTATTGACTGGATTAATAGATATGCCACTATATAATTATTTTAATGTAAAAAAAACAGTTATACCGGGTATATTTGGAATACCTAAGGTACACAAATCCACACTTGATCCTCCACTCAGACCCATAGTTGCCTCCCATGGATCCAAAACCCAACCCATGGCAATATATGTGGATGCCATGACTAAGTCTATATACTCTAAATGGAAACATATCTTAAAGGATTCATGGGATTTTCTAAGCAAAATGGGAAAATGTACATATTTGGAAAGCGTGTTTTTTATCACTATTGATGTTAAAGAATTATTTTCTGTTATTCCTCAGGGCATTGGGATGGAGTGGTTTGAAAAGATATTGCTAGAAATGGACTGGCTCTCACCCTTGGATTTTAGAAATGTTTTATTGAATATGGAACTTGTTTTAAAATATAATTTCATATATTTTGAGGGTGATTATTATCACCAGAAGGAAGGGGTGGCCATGGGGTCAGCTTGTGCCCCAATCTTTGCAAACACCATCATGTTGTACTGGGAAAGACATTTTATTTTTAACACTGAATATAATCAGCATATAGTGGATTACTATAGGTTTTTGGATGACATTTTTATCCTTTGGAAAGGTACAAGACAGGAAATAGAAGTGTTTGTAGAGTACATTAATAGTACAACGTCATTTTTGAAATTCACACACAATATTGACACTGATGAGACCCATTTTTTGGATATTAGACTGATTAAGGATAAGATTAACAAATGTTACAAATCCCATATATATAGGAAGGAACACTTTTCAAATGCCTACCTGCACTACAACAGTGACCATCCTAAGCAGTTAAAGAAAAACATAGTTAAGGGTCAGATGATTAGGATGGCCAGAATGATTTCAGACAATGTTGAATTTACCAAGGAGATTATCTTTCTTGAAGGCTTGTTTAAGGAAAGAGGGTATCCGATGGAACTTGTCTCCTCAGTGAAGGAATATGTGGTTTTAGGAAGAAATACAAGAAAATATATTCCACTTCTAAATTCAGAAACTGTGGTTATTGAAAATCCTGTTGAAAACGGTAATACCATGATGGCTGAAGAAATTAAGTATACCCCATATTTAACTACAACCTATTTTTATGGTACAGGGTGGTTTAGAAGAAGTATGAATGAAATTTGGGACATGTTTAAACACGTGGCCACTAGAACCGAGGTTTTTAAGAATAATTTGAAATTTAGTTTTAGAAGAAATTTTAACATTAAGAACATAGTGGAAAGAAAAGGGGCTTATATAGATGGGGCCAGTAGGAAACACGGAACTTTTAAGTGTGGGAGGTGTGCCCAATGTTCATACATCCATGAGAGTAAGGAAGTTAGTATATCCAGTATTCCCTTCAAGTTAACATCCAAACATTATAGTAGTTGCTACACAAAAGGAGTAGTGTATTTAGTGTTCTGTAAAGAATGTGAAAGCTACTACGTTGGAAAAACGGAAAGAAAACTAAAAAACAGAATTTATGAACACATTAGAGATATTAACAGATGTAATGAGAATAATGCTTTATACAGGCATGTGATGAAATGTGAAAAAGCTGATTTTAAATTCTGGGTTCTCGAGGTGGTAGGACCCTTGGAGGGAGGAGGTGATTGGGAAACCAAGGTAGAATACAGAGAAATGATTTGGCAGCTAAAACTGAATGCATGTTGTGACAAAGGTTTAAATGACCACATTTCTATTACCCCAGCACTTAAGCTATTGACATGACCCCAAAATTACAAAATAATATAACGTAATAGAATATAACAACATAATAAAATCAAGCAAATTACATAAATAATATAAATAATTCCATTTTTTCTGGTATTTTTCATTTACACAGTATTTTAACATTGATATGTATATATTCATATATTTATATATTGATATATTTATGCATTTATATATTTATAGCTATGTTTTATATATTTACACATTTACAATTATTTATTTAGATAATTTATATATTTATTATATATTTAATATTTATTAATATAAATTTGCTTATGTATTTACTAATATATCTACTGTTATGCATTCATAACTATGAGCATTATATATATTTTTTACATTTACATGCTCAACTAATTAATTGATGGCTCAGTCCATTTGCTGAATATGATGAAATTAATATTGAGCATAACAGGTCCTATTTTAATTGATTTTTATATAAATATTAATTGTCACTGTTTATTTGTTAGGGTTCATAGTTGATTATCACAATTTGTTAGGCTCCTACATACTTTTAAAGAGTTCTCAGTTCACCCTGTTATTGATGATTGGAAATTTTAGTTTTTCGTTCTTAGTTATAGGTCCCTTATAAGTTTTTAGTTATAGGTTCCTTATGAGTTTGTGTAGGAATGTATAGGAATTCAAACTTATCATGTTAATGCATTGTGAGATTTTGTACTTGTACCTTAATGTAAACTTTATTTTAAAATTCAGCCAGTGACTGATATACATGCTTTTGGTTTTGTAGGTTTTGTTGTTTCTGTTTTTGATTTTGTTTTTGATAGGATGGTTAATGTGCTTCGTTAGGAATCAATACTCTGTATTATGTGTGTCTTGTAAATGAACTCTACCTATTTACAATATTTTTTAGTAGCGCTATGGCTTTAAGGCTGATAAGCGTTTAATTTTTTGATTGTTAATTAATGAGAATGGTGAGTGTATAAAAAGCACATCTGAGTTACATAAATTATTCTGATGAACTCTCCTTTGTAAGGAGACGAAAGCGCTTAATCGATCCAGGCTACTGGTTATGGACTTTGTTTTTTGTCTAATGAAGTGAATTTTTGGATTAAAGTATTTGGTACCTATCGAGTGGTCTGCCTGCTTCAACAATAGAAGGATAACCTTTATTGTGCCGGAGACTTTTTTCGTTTGTATTTGTTGGTGCTTTGCTTTTGATATCCATTGAGAATGTTGATAAAAATTAAGAAAGAAATTTTGGTAAAAAGAAAGATCTTTTATCCCCATATTGAACATCACAGTTGCCCAGACACAAACCAGACCTAGCAATATCACTACAGATGTGATGGTTTTGCGTTACAACACAGATTCCCACAATATATGTTCGATTGTCAATAGATGTTGGGACACTTGTTTCTGTAAAGCGACCAAGGAACTTCTTGGCAATAAACCACAAATAGTTTATAATGGGGCAGAAATATTTAGAACATTTTAAAGGGGAATTTTAAAACCAGTTCAAAACCTGCGTATCATTCCCTTATGATTAAATGTGGTGCCTGTAAATTTTGTAAGTTTATTAATAATGGGCCATATGTCATGGTAGGGAATTATGATTACTCTATTAGATGTCCATGGAAATGTAACTGCAACATGACCATCTTAGTCTATCTGGCTACCTGTGTGTCTTGTACATCTTTTTATGTTGGAAAAACTGTGTGCAGGTTGAGATAGAATTAGTGAACATTTAAGGGCAATAAAGAATAGGGAGTCACATAATGCTCTTTTTGTTCACAGTAATAAGTGTGTGAACTTTAAAAGGTTCATCTTTTTTGTGATTGACAAGATTCAACAAAATGAGAGGGGTGGTGACATTAAATTACAAGTAGCAGTAAGAGAAAGTAAATGGCAGATGAGGTTAAATGCCAATGTTTCATCAGGACTTCATGACAGTGTATCACTGGCCTCTATTTTGAAACAAAGGGCTTGTTTAATTTAAATTAATATCATTGTTTTTTATGTTACACTTTTGGAATTATAAACTTTGATAGGTAATTGTATTTATATTTGGGCTTAGGCTTTTGTTGTGTTAAAATGTATTTTAAACTGTATTCATCATGTTTTTTACTATTTCTATGACAGTTATTGTTTTAAAATCTAGATTTTTAGTGATATGTCTTTAACTAGTTAAACTAGTTAAGTGTCTTGCATTAATTATTTCATCTATGAGGGTACTTAAGCTGTTATGCTTGGCTTTTTTTACAACTCTGATGATGCCAGTGGGATCCAAGGTGAAACCGCTTAGTTTCTGGTCAATTTGCTACTCTCTCATTAAAACAGTTTTTAGTTTCCAGCTAAGTGTTGCAACTGTTTTTCTTCATTTTTTACAAGTTTGCTGCTTGCTAGCACTTGGTTTGAATATCTTTATTATGTTTTGGCAGTCTTGCACAGTATTATCAAACCTTTCAAAGTATCAAACATAAAATGATTTGTTACAGCACTGAAGCATACAATAATACAGTGTTTTTCAATCACTGGTCCATGGACCAGGTCTGGTCCGGCAGAAATGTTCTTCCAGTCAATTTAAAATAAGGTCCCACTGGCTGTGAGAGGGCCCCTGCTGGCTGGGAGTGGGGGCACTGGCCAGGAGACTTATGTGGATTGGATAGTCCCACTTATTTTTTCTTTGCTTTTATGCAGTATATTCTTACTCAATGTTTTGTCTGGACACTTTGGTAAAATGTTGATCAATGATCTCCCTAGTGTGTCTAGACAGGACTTATTTTTACTTTATTTACTTTTAGCTTTGTATTTAATATGCTGTGTGATTAGTGAGGTATAAAGTGGTATAATGATCTCTGTGGACAGGGTAGACATGTCTGGTACTAAGCAAGTTAATTGATTCCCTCAACCCTACTGTGTGACTTTGAGTAGGTCACTTAACTAAAGAGTGTTGTGGAGCAATAGGGAATTTAGTACAAACTCATTAGTGGTTTCCACAGCTGTTAAAATAATAACTGCCTATAGACCAATATGACTTGAAATGTTCTTGCTACCAATGTAGCTGTTATCACAGGAGTGGTGCAATCTTTATTATGTATAAAGGATTTTTGACTGGAAACAGACTGTCTACCCTACTTGGATTACTTTTGAGTACTTAGTAATTCTGTATAATATTTCAAATTATATATTTGTTATTATTTTTTGACTTAGGATGAGTTTAAGTTCGCTACTTCCACTACCATTACCAGATCTCATTAATATACAGTGATTAATTTATATATATATATATATATAGAGAGAGAGAGAGAGAGAGAGAGATTGTAAATTTTCCACACTGAGAAGTTTCTTACAATGTTTTGAAGTTTTTTATTAAATACCATTTTCTGTCTTAATGACATTTGTTTCAATTGTCAGAAGCTAAAGGATTTATCTGGCATTCTTAAAGTAAAATCTTTATTTTAAATGAATGGAGTTGTGTTGTAGGTAAAACAGAAGAAGCTATAGTATCATTTCTTGACTGTTAGCAGGAAGATATTATAGCTAAGAAAATGCTATACCATTCAAATGCAATTCTGTGTAAGACACCAACAGAACTAGTTTTAATGACTAATACTGCTCCTCATCTTGCAATGGAAAGCAGATGCTACTCCTGACAATGTTAAATGTGAACAGTCTGACATTATTAAGTCTATTGATATTAACTGTGTATTAATGTGTCTGGACGTTCAGTACATATTTGTAATTGTAATGATATGCTGAATACTACTAAATGAAAGACAATCCCAATTAAAAAGGGGAGGAAATGGAAAAATAAAACCAAATATATAATTCCACATAAGAAATAAAAGAAAGTTAAGAAAGATAATTTGGTTGAATATGTTGTTTAAAGTAAGAAAATCCTAGTAAAAATAAACTTAAAAACTCAATTCCTGTTGAGGGAGTTGTGCATAATAATTCTGATGTACAAATAAATACTTTGGTTACTAGCTGTCTATCAGTTTGTGATTATTTACTTAATACCATGATTTGTTTATCTACATCTGACAGTGCTGATATTCATGAAGATGAAGTTTTGTTTAATGGACTCTCTTTACCTAATTCCACAGATTTATGTGCCCTCATATAGAAAAATATCACCTACTAGGGAGCCTGCATTTAGTAGGAATAATATAGACAAAGAAGAGCACTTGGAAGGTTAAATGAGGACCTTTGGCTCTGATTATTAAATAAGAAAAAAGGAAAGAGCTTGAGATATTAGATGATTCCTTATTAAAACATAGTATTAGAAAATTATCTGATTTTGATCCATTTAAAATCACAGTTTCTTCCTTCCCTGGATGGGAATTATTTGACATTAATTTTCTACTTCATAAAATAGTCGAAAAAATATAGGACATTGACACTTGATAAAACACATTGGTACTAATGATTTATGGTCAACACCACTAAATGTAATGAAACAAACAGCTCTGGGTATTTTTTGGAAATAGTAGAGAATTATAACAATTTAGTTTCTTTTGATGAAATAGTATCTTCCTTGAGATGGTCAGATTATTGTTATACCAAGGATCACTTATTTAATACATGGCTTAGACATCTGGGCCTAGTTTACAATTTCACAGTTCTACAATTTTGAGAAGATTTTATTTATGATGAAAGAATGTTTAGTTATGATAAGCATTACCTAAGACACTATGGCTCTGGGTTTCTTTCCAATAGATTAATGGAATATAGTTCATCTTTTTAGGGCTTCCAAATGCATCAAACAATAAAGGAAAGAGCTTAATAATATTTAGAGATGCTAGGTGTGTAACAGTATTGATAATAAATATAATGAACTTTATCTATTGTTACCTAAGAAATGTTTCAGTTTCATAGTCATTACAGAGGTCTGGCATTCTGTTGATATTTGTTTTCCTAATTATAATTTTATATAAGTGTAGCAGAAACAATTCCAGGGGAGTAGTATCTTGGCTCTAGTTCATAGTTCAATAACTTCATCTGTAGTTTTCATAGAGAATAATATGGAAATTGCTGTGGATATTTTTTTCAAATTCTGATACCTTCAGATTTGTGGTAGATTATCATACACCTTGTATGGATAAGAGTGCCCACAAAGTGTTTCTTATTGGAGATTTTAATTATCCTTATATTACTTGACATAAATACAGTACAGGCAATTTGTATGGGAAGCAATTTCTGGACTTACTGAATTTCCATCATTAAACACATCTAATGACAGAGAGAACTAAAGGTAATAATATTTGTTTTCCTTGAAGTTATTAGTGGGAAGCAGGTCCACTATTAGGTTAATCTGATCATAAATCTATTATATACTCTTTATCTCTCTATCATGCAATCAGAAGATTTGACCCGAGTTTTTTTGTATTTTGAAAATATTAAAAAGGATATTCTTCTGGTTAATTGGAGTATATCTACTACAGACAAAGATAATGATTATAGATATTGTATACTTCAACAAATGTTAAAAGGAGAGAGTGGAGACTACTCTTAATAGTCAATAAATGTCCTATTATAAATTCCCTAAATGGTGGAGTAGCAAACTAATACAATTACATAAGAATAAATAAATGTTGCTTAAACCAAACTTAATAAACAAAGAATATACAGAACCTTATTAAACAGAAAAGGCTAGATATGAAATGAAGTTGTTTTCATCGAATGATAAAAATGCCTATTATAATTTTATAAATTAGTTAAATATAATTTAATAAAGAAGTTGTTACCAATACAGATAAAATTGTTGATATTTTATTAATCATTTCTATTGTTTTTACAAGACTGCTGTAGAATAATGCAGTCCCACCTTCATGGAAAACATTCTTTATTACACCAATATTAAATGGCCTGTTAGTCTAACCTCTATAATCTGTAAATGCTTTGAGAGATGCGTCATTGACTGTATACAATGTGAGGATAGTTGCCTAACTACTGCGGATGTTTATCAACATGAGTTCTTAAAGGGAAGATTTGTACTGGCTAACCTGTCTGATTTTCATGATCAAATTACCTTTACTATTGATGCTGGTTTTGTTTGTGGTGTGGTCTATATAGATTTTGCAAAAGCATTTGACTACTTATTACATTCATCTATATTGCAAAGTATCATATGAGTTGGATTATAATCCTTTCATTATCAAATGGATATCTAATTGGCTTTCAGATAGATCTTCATTTGTCATTTTGAATGGAGATACTTCCATCAGAATGAAAATTCAGAGAGGTGTTCCTCAGTGCTTTGTGCTCAGTCATACACTCTTTGATTTGTTGTTTTCTACCAATACCATTGAATAAATCTTTTTAGTTAAACCAATATGCAGATGATTGTAACATTGATTTTGCTATAGATAATAGTAGTGATATTGTGGAATTTGATCAATACTTAGGTACGATTATTTATTGTATTTATTTATTTATTTATTTATTTATTTATTCAGTTTGGTAACCGGGGAGGTCCACTGGGCTGGGGAGCCCATTTTCAGTGGAGGCCCGGGGAGAAAAGCTCCACAGAAGGTTTATTAGATACATTTTTCAATTAAAGTGAACATACATAGTATAAAAAATACATATACAAAAAAAATATGGTCCAATCTGCAATCTAGTAACAATCAATGGAATGACAGTTTAGTTAAAGAGAAAACAGTACATAATGTAATAGCTGGTGGAGATAATTTGTTATGAGAAACAAATTAATAGTTAAGAGTGGGGATATGAGAGGAGAGGTTAGGAGGTTAGGAGGGGAGGGGTTAGCCAGGGGTAAAGAGAGTGGAGGGTTTGAGAGGCAAAGGTGGAAGAGTGCAGTTGCATTTCCTGTTAAGGAAGAAGTAGGAATGGAGTTGAGATTTGAAGCTATTGAGGTTATTGCAGGTCTGTAGGGCGGAGGGCAAAGAGTTCCATTTTTTTGCTAGGGTACAAGATATGAGAAGCTGGCCAGCTGGGTGCTTGGGTTTATAAATGGTAACTAGGTTTTGGTGAGAGGATCTAAGAGGTCTAGGAGGGGAATATGGTTGCATTATGTTGGATAGTGTGGGGCAGTTTGAGGGTTGGAATACTAATTTGTGGACTGTGGTTAATTGGTGAAAGTCAAGTAGGTTGGGCAGTTCAAGCCAGTTAAGGGAGACAAGGGAACTGCAATGATGTGAGGAGGATTTGGCAGTAGTAGCAAATCGAGAAATTTTGTTGTAACATATCTCTGGTTTAGAGGTAAGTGTGGAGGATAAGTTAGAGAACAGGGGAGAGCCATACAAGAGAGAGGGAAGAAGATAGGTAGTGGCAAGAGTTAGCCTAGAGGAAGGAGAGAGGAAGAGGTTATTTCTGTAAAGTAGGCCAAGTTTTATGTGTGTTTTTTTGATATTCTGCTGAATGTGGGAGTTAAATTTTAGCTGAATTGTCTATAGTGACCCCGAGGAGTTTGGCAGAGTGTACAATCTCTATTTGTGAGTTATTATGGCTGGGGATGTAAAGGGAGTTTTTATCTACAGGGGAAGATTTGGAAGGGGAGAATAGAAGGATCTTGGATTTATTAGTGTTAAGAGAGAGGTGGTTTTGGAGCATCCAGTCTTCAGTGGTAGAGAAGGCATTTTGAGTTAGAGATTGGAGTTCAGCTAGGTTAGAGGCACTGCAAATCTAAATGGAATCGTCGGCGTATTGGACAATTTTGGAGTTGGGAATGGCTTTATGGAAATCATTAATAAAGATGTTGAATAATAGAGGACCAAGTATGGAACCTTGGGGTACTCCAGTGGGATTAGGGAGGAAAGATGATGTGGCTTGGCCCCATTTTACGGCTTGGGACCTGTTAGCAAGATAGCTGGAGAACCAAGAAAGAGTTTCTTGGGAAAGGTTAAGGTTAGAGAGATGGTTTAGGAGGTGGGTATGGGAAATGGTATCAAAGGCTTTAGAAAGGTCCAGCAGGACGGAAGATACTAAATGTCCAGAGTCAGATTAGTAAATGGGCATCAGATCTAGACCTTTCCTTCAGCAATGGCAATCCTAAGATGATATATTTTGGTAAACCAAAAGGTAGGACATAATATAGTCTTACAAGAATTGTATTTGGCAAGGTTTCCCAGTTTAAAGATTTAGGTATTATAATTTCTAATGACCTTACTTTTTCTAAAAATGTAGATACAGTTGCTAATAAATCAGTTGCTCAAGTGGATATGTATGTAAAGCTATCTTCAAGTAGAAACATAGACATTATGGTCTATTTATATAAGCTGTTTATAATGGCCAACTCTCAAACATTTTCATGAGAATTTTGTCTTTGTACAATGTAAGCAAATTTAACTTGAAAAACCTTGCTGAGTATTAACTTTATCTAGTCAAACACACGCCTGCCTGTGCTGGAATTTTATTTTGTAACATCCCACCCAAAACAGAGTTGCCCTTTCACTCTAAGGACCACTTACTAAGTTGGCCAATGCCCTTTCTCTTGACCAGTAGATTACACTGTATATGCCAATTACTTAGTCTTCCCAGTTAACAGGTTTCTGCATTCAGATACTTGGTACTGCTCTACTAACTGCTTTGTATTGATTATAAACTGATTACTCTCTGCTGTTATTTCACCTGATTGTGGTAATCCATTGTTCTCTGTTATAATTTGACCTGTGGCCAGAAGTCTGCTATACTCAGCTTGGCTACACTTCCCACCTTACCCCCACTTCCCACTCTCCCCCACTTACCCTACTATTATACTTCCTGTACATACATTTTACTTGTGACTCCTATTCCATAATCTTCTCAAACAGCATTACTATTATAATACAAACATTTCTGTTTCTTTTTACCTACTTTCCAACTTCCATTTAATCTTTTAGCACCATTCTCAACTACCTTTCCCCCCCCATACTGCATTCATAGTCACACCCCTCCCTAACAGCACCTATCTATTCTACTTTGTATCTTCTCATTGTAACATTTGTTAATGTCTGTTATGTACTTCACAGATAAAGATTCTAGTTGTCTACTGATGTACTATGTTCTTCATCTGTAAATATTTTGTAAGTAATTGCTATGTTAAATTGTTAATCACTATGCAATCCAATGTAACTACTGTCTGTTTATTTTACTGTGTAGCTTTTCTCCCCGGGCCTCAGTTGAAAATGGACCTACGTCCAGTCGGACACTCCCGGTCAACAAATTTAAATAAATAAATAAATAAAATAAAAAATCTTCCACTTTTTCCCAAATAAACCCACACTTCTTCCTATTTTACCTACATTTTAAAATGCTAACCATTTAAATCCCCTTATTCCTTACATTCTAGAAGACACTAGAGCAACCGGATAATCTCTGCCTTCATAGAAAATACTTCTTTACTACCTACCCTGTATCAGCTTTCAGACTCCAGCACCACTAAATGTTCTTCTACCCTGCAACTTCTGTTTCCTTCTTGATACCTACTTCCCAACTACCTGCCAACTATTACACACAGATCCCTTTACTTTATTATACTACTACTTAGCTTAGCCTCTATTTTTTTCCTGCTACTGGGCCATCTTTCATCCTACCATGACTCTATAAGAGTTCTCAAAATATCTGTCACTCTGTCCCAACCACCTATTCATACTTCCTCCATACACTCTCCATACATTACACCAAATCTATTTAATGATGTCCTTCCCATTTCCTCTGAATGCAGACTGATTAACTCATTTTCAACTCATACCAAAACAACATTAGATGGAAAAATACTCTCCAAAAAACAAGTATCAATAAATCCCAATATATTATAATCCTTCTAGGAGGAGACATTCACCCTAATCCTGGCCTTATATATCACAATGAACATCAAGACAATTCTCTTCCACACAATAGTACAGTATATCCCTACAATGGTCATCCCCCAACCCTGGTAAGCTAACTTTTGCTACCATAAATGTTAGAAGCATAAAAATTAAATTGCTGAACTACATACCTGGATTATGTAACATAAGGCTGATATTCTTGCTGTAACTGAAACTTGATTTAAACCCAGCATAAACAACTCTGAATTTATACTTCCCAACTGTAATATCCTTCTTAATTCAATTTGGTTGAACTTCTTATAGCTTTCCTAAAATTAAACAATTATAAACAATTATGTATTACTGTTCTTTGGTGACAATGTAGCTATACTGGAAGATAACCTGCATTGGATATTCATAACAGTTCCATGAGAAATAATACTACAAGGTGATGTGAATGTTAATTGGTTGGACAGAAACTCTTAACTCCTCTACATCTAGACTGAGCTTATTTGGTTTCACATAACTATTTAATAGCCCCACTCATTATAACAAGGAATCAAATTTCCTATTAGACTGGATTCTAGTGTTGGACCCTACCAAATACACCACTTCAGGTACAATCTCTGACTGTCTCGGTGATCATCTCCCAGTTTATACAACCAGACAGCTCACACATCCAGTTAAATAGCATGTTTATAAAACAGCATGCAACCTTTCCAAGTTTAACCTAGAAATAAATGTTCATTACTATCCAATCATCAATTAACTAGAACTTCCTAAAAACCTTCCCCATAGAAGATGTAAATGAATTTGATACAACTTTCTTGAATTTCCTAAATAGCTTTGACCTCCTGAAATGAAGAGATTAAAAACAAATAATGCAATTTGGCTATCCAAAAAGAGTAGAATGCTAATACAGAATAAAGAAAAGGCATGGGAAGAATGGCAAAAAATAAAACACCACAATATCTTGAAATCTTCAGAATGTTTTGCAATTGTACTAAAAAGCAAATTAATGAAGACAAAAACTATACTATAATAGCTTTCAGAATAATATAAAATACTACCCTAAAAAAAATTCTGGACAGCCATTAAAGAAATCTTGCATCCCGGCCATAAATCCATCCTTAACCATTCTCCCAATAGCTCGTCACTCAAAACCGCAATACAATTTAACTCTTATTTCATTGGCCAAAGATTCCACAACATCTAATCCTAACCATGCCCAGCAGCCACATATTATCATATCCACTTTCACCTTCAAACCTGTGCCCACATCCTATATAACACCACTCTTAAACAAACTCAGTCCATGCTCTAATTCAGCTGATGACCTTCCAAGTGAATACCTAGCAACCAATAGCATTGCCTACCCTGTCTCATTCTTTATGAATAGTTCAGTCCAAGAATGCCATGTTCCTTCTCTCTGGAAAAAGGCACACATTATCCCACTGCCCAAAGGAGGACATTCAACAGACATTACTAACTTTAGACTTATAGCAGTCTTATCCCCCCCTCTCTAAAATACTTGCAAATATATTCAGAAACAATTGCTAAACTATCTCTTGCAGGAAAACCTCATGTCCCCCACATAATATAGCTTTCATCTATCCAGCAGTACTGACATTGCATTTATAACCTACAGTATGTAGATACTGCCAACAAAGCTAGAGATAACAGCAAACTAATTTTGTCCTTATTTCTAGACTTGTCCAAAGCCTTTGACACAGTTTGTCGCCGCAAGCTTCTACTTCAAATGTCCTCATTAGGCCTCTCTCAGCCCACCCTTCTATGGTTCAAAAGCTACCTGTGCAATAGGTATCAGTTAGTAAAATGGCACTCCGGCCTCCCTCCATACCTCCTAATCATCACTGGTGTACCACAAGGCTCTATCCTTAGTCCCCTCCTCTTTAACGTTCTCATGAACACCCTTCGCACAGGCATACAACAGGCATCTCTAATACCATAAATAGATGATTCCATACTCATTTGCACATCTGACAAAATGGCATGCCTCCAAAAATTTATCAGGAAGCTTTAACAGCAACTGAAACATGGCTTTGTAACTCACAATTCATACTTAACCTGAAAAAGAAAAAGCTTTTTCCCCAAATCCCTCTCTCATGAAAAAACAAAATTTAAAGTCCTTTCTCTTGATAAAACAACCATTGATGACACATCTCATAGGAAATTATTAGGGATGATAGAGTGGATAATAATCTTAAATTATTCCTGTGTGTACAAAATTGCATAACAAAAACTCATCAAAAGCTAGGGATGCTTTATAGAGCCAAAAACTTTCTCACTGACACAGCTAAAGGTACATTTGCTACTATGTATCTCCTCCCCACACTTCTTTATGGTACTTGCATCATTACTAACATTCAGGCATAGCAAAAAATTAAAACTTGAACAATGCTATAACAAAGTTACTAAATTTACAACAAATAACCCTTTCAGAAACTGTCACTGTATAGCACTAAAAAGCCTATATTGGTTAGAACTACCAATCTATTAACATAGACACAGCTTCTTACCATCTATAAAATTATCCATCTGAAGAATCCATCTGCTTTTCCAGCACTAAGTTCCATTTCCTGCAACACTGTCAGTATATCTTCATCTGTCAGGGGGAAGAACCCTAGCTTCTGTATAGCTGTCAGTATTTAGCCCTAGTCAGAAACACAGTTCTAGTTCCTGCATCACAATCAATATACCCACCCATATCAGGGCCACAGTTCCAGTTTCTGTATCACTGTTAGTGTAACTTCCCAAGTCAGGAGCACAGTTCCATTTTCTATATGCACCCCGTGTCAGGGGAACAGTTCCATTACCTCTGTCATTGTCGGAATACCCTGCCATGTTGGGAGAACATGTCTGATTCCTGTATTTATCTTTCATAATATACCTTTTCTTCTCTGGAGCAGAGTTCCAGTTCTTGTATCACTGTCAATATACTCCTCATGTCAAGGGTATAGTTCCATTTCCTGTATCACTCTCAGTTTACACGTCATACCAGACATACAGTTCCAGTTCCTGTATCACTCTCAGTTTACACCTCATACCAGATGTACAGTTTCAGTTCCTGTATCTCTCTCAGTTTACACCTCATACCAGATGTACAGTTCCAGTTCCTGTATCACTCTCAGTTTACACCTCATGTCAGGAGTACGGTTCCAGTTTCTGCATCACTGTCATTATGCCTACCCCATATCAGGGCCACAGTTCCAGTTCCTGTATCACTGTTAATGTACCTTACCAAGTCAGAAGTACATTTCCACTTGCTGTTTCACTGTTAGTATATGCATCCATGTCAGAAGATCAGTTCCATTGCAAGTGTTACTGTTAGTATATGTACCTTCCTACCTCAGAAGAGCAGTTTCAGTAACTGTATCTATTTCAATAAACTCTCTCATCTCAGGAACAGAGTTCCAGTTCTTGTATAAGTGTCAGTATGTGCTTCATGTCAGGAACACATTCATTTTCAGTAGCACGTCATAATACACCCCATGTCAGGAAAACAGTTTTAGTTCATTTATCATTGTCATTATAACTGTCATGTTACTAACATGGCTTCAGTTCCTGTATCACTGTCAATATAACTCTTAAGTCATGGGTACAGTTCCATAGTCACTGTCCCTCCCATGTCTGAGGCACAGTTGCCATTCCTGTATCACTGCCAGTATACCCTCCTTTCTAAAGGCCACAATTCCAGTTTCTGTGTCGCTATCAGTGTTTTCCCACAGTCAGAAACACAGTTCTAGTTACTGCATCACTGTCAGTATACCCTCCCATGTAAGGACCACATTTCCAGTTGCTACAGCATTGTCAGTATACCCCTCCTATTATTGGCACAGATCCAGTATCAGTATACCTTCCCATATCAGCAGTACATTTCCAATTCCTGCATCGTTGTTAACATACCCTCCCATGTCATCAGTATAGTTCCATTTCCTGTATCACTACCACTATACTCTCCCATGTCAGCAGCACAGATCCAGTTTCTCTATTACTGTTAGTAAACCTTCCTCTATCAGGATTACAGTTTTATTTCCTGTATCACTGTCACTATGCCATCCTTTGTCAGGAGAAAAAAATCCACTTCTGCATTTTTCCCTACATCCTTACTTTTTCCATCATCCAGCAACAGGTACCAGAAAGCTAAGACTAGCATTTTCTCTTGAAATTCTTGCAATATTGGTTGGTCTTTCATGTGCTTCTTCTTGCATTTCTTTTCCAAAACAAATTAATTCATGCAGGCCTTGCTTTCTGTGAATCAAGGCAGGCAGAGCACACTACTTATCTGAAAGTCTAGAATATTTATATAGCTTTGTTACACCAGTGAATGATCAGGAAAAAGAAACAATGTCTGTAGTCGCATTTAATCTCAGCTGCTGCAAGTATTTTAGAACATTACGATCTTAAGATAGTACTCCAGAAATAGCATACACTTAGCAGCATAACAAAGGAAAGTCAAAGATGGATAAAGCATTTTCCAAAGACTCTCCTTTATGATGGGGGTAGGGTGGGATACTTTAAAAGTAACTGAGCAGGATGGAATCCTGTAGTTAATTTACTATTAGTAATATAGTCACAAGGCACCTACAATACATCAAAAAGTACTAGTTTAGTAAAGTGAATAGGTGAATTTTAAGCACTTATAAACTGAAGAAAGAGTTCCAAAAATACTTTCTGTGTGAGAGATGGGTGAATCAGTGAAGTGCTGGACTCCTGCAATAAGAGAGGTACCCTGCCCCTTCTCTCTGCATACATCTGTAATACGTTTTTCTACATTTTTTCTTCTTAGAGAAACATTTGGAACATAACTGAATGGTTAATCCAGCTCCAACATATAATTTAGAAAAAAACATCTTAACTTTTGGCAAATACCACATGTGTGATAAAACAGTGAAGGAAGAAGAGCACACATTTGTTCTTGACACATAAGATTAATGGCTATCAGAGTTGTTAATTGTTGAATTTTGCCAAGTATCTGCTACTATATTTAGTTGTTGAATGTTTATTGACTGCCAAAAAAATGCTTAAATGTGTATTCTATGCTCCAGCTGTTTCATCTCTGTTGAACACCAGAGGGTCTAAGTGAAAATGACTTTATCCAGCATAAATTGGTCAGAAAGTAGAGCATCTGTATTTCACAGCTTAATAAACATGTTTCATCTTCATACTTATTTTTAAATTATTGACAATATAACCCAGTTTGCCTTTATCTATAAATGGCAGAAACATAGGCAAAACATGTGTCAGACATATCTTGCCCTGCATAGAAACAAACAAAACAATGAATTCTATGAAATGGCATACCCTCAGTGCAACAGAAATAGCGTCACAATCATGTGTTAACATTTCTTTCACACAGTGTCATTAATAATGTATGTTGTAAAAAATAATTTCTCTTCAAATTCACAAGTGATGGAATGCTTATTATGGCATGTACTTGAAATAAGTGATATAACATTACAGTAGAAAACAGAGTAGGAAATTTCATAATTTGAGGATTACATCATATAAAATTAATACAACAGTCTGATACTTTGGCTTGTTATTGAAAAAATGCATCAGACTATAGTGCTAAAAATATTTTTGTGTATCCTTTTTTTACTTTTAAAGTAGCAGATAAAGTTTGGACAAAAGATATACAAGAGGTGAATACGTCAATGTAGTATAGGTTAGATACTGAATGGGTATTATGACTTATCTAAACATCCCCATATATAGTATGCTATGATATAATTTATAGAAGTCCAATTGACCTAACACCAGTAATACATAGAACTCTGTACAACTGAAAAAGGAAAACATAAAAGATTTATGTCTTAGCATTTACCACATTTCTAATGAAATAATATACTGATTTACATGAACATTTCAAATTAAAGATGTCTTATTCATAATAAGAAAATTCCAATAATATATGTTCATAATGAATAAAGGCAGAAATCTAGGTTATTGGACTTATATAAGGATGTTCCATACTGCAGCTCAGTTCATTTAAATTAGGAAGATCATTTTTTTTTGTATGGACTAAACTTGTGTTAAATTACACTTATATTTTTATTGCTTTAGATCTGACATTATTGTCTTCAACTTCTGGTAGGAATCTTCAAACACTTATGGTACTAGAAGAGTAATAAGGGACAAGGAAATGAGGGCCTGTTTTCAAAGCCTTCCACAAAAGTTGTTGAATATATCATGCATCCATTCAGTACATCAGCACTGTTGACTACATCAAGTACAAGACAACCATGGATAACGAAAAAGTGGTTTGACTGACTGGACAGATTGCCCTAAAGTTAGAGAAGTAAAGGTGAATATAAAAAGCTTAGTGGAGACTGAGAAGATATGCTTTGTGAAAAACAAAGTTCACAGAACATTTCAAAGGGTCACGTAATTCTTAAAGCTGAAGGAAGGATGGCATATGAGAATGGCTTTGTAGTGTATGGAATGTTGTAATTATGCTCGCAATCAAGGAAAAAAACAGACTTGTTAATCACCTTTCTGATGTCAGAAAGGTGATTAACAACCTTTTGTTAAGCACACTTTGCTAGTCTTGTACTAGAGCATTACCAGTAATCAGCAGCCACCACAAAACTGAAAAGCAGTGATGAGATATGCAAAATGTTTTAAAACCTTTTAAAAACTTTGCAAAGCAGAAATAAATAAATAAATATAATTCATAAAATAAAAAGGGAGACAGAGTGAATTGTCTAAAAGAACTTAAAGGTCTTGGAATGTCCAGCTAATCTTTTGTTGTGGCCAGTCTCTTTGTGGCATTAGTAAGTGTGCTGCAGTTTTCAAAGCTGTAAAATGTTTAGTGTTCCTATACCTTTTTCTTTAACTATTGTAGTATATGGGAACATGTTAACTCATTATATCCAACTGACACCTTCAGGTTTTTCTGTAGTTACACACTACCTATCCCTCTAGGTGTTAAATATTGCTTGTTCATATTTATATTGATAATTCCAAAACCATGCCATATACAAGGCATTAGAAGATTTAATCTTAAAGTTTGGACAATGTCAAATAGTTCATATCTGACCTCTCTCTAGTGCTGGTAAAGAGATATTAATCATGAATCATATAATATATGTTTATATTGTCATAAATGTCATGTTTTTCTAAATATTTCAACAACCAACTATGACAGACATGACTGCTTAGCCTCGAATGAAAGCTTTTACTAGGATCAGCAAAATGCTTATGACAGTGTGTATGTAACTAAGCTGTCTCTAAGTATTTTGCTCTGTCCCCAAGGATTGCAATCAGTCAAAAATGTCAGAAATACCATTCCATTCTTTTTATTGTTCAGAAAATGCATATAAATGCAAAGCCTGCTGTTCCATTGATTTTTTAAGTGAATAGAGAAATATTTGAAAAATGGCTGTGATTCTCTTCCTTTATCTCCACCCTCATTCTTAAGGAAATAATTTGATAGGTCAGCTGCTGTCTATATGACAGAGCTCACTAAGTGGTTTGTAAGTAAAATGTTTTACCCTTTTTTCTGTAGCTGGTAGTACATGGAGTAGACAAAACTGCATACAGTACAAAGAATTATGATTAGGCCTCCAATCATAAGCTTTATTATGTGTTCTCAACATGGATGCCAAAATTCACCTGTTAAGCTTCACTCATGAGATGAATTTCATAGCAATTTTACTTGAACACAAAATAAGCCAGTTATGCTTCAAGACCCAATCACAATCTCTGTATTGTTTATAACATAAAAGTTTGCACATCACACTGCATGAGTTATAGAAAGGTTATTGTCTTTAGTGAATGGTTTTAAATGCTTCACTGACAAGTACCCAACCTAATTCAACAGGAGAAGGAACAGAAATAATTATATTGCAACCTCTCTGCTTAAAATTAGCAGTAACAGCCCCAAAGTCAGGAAGCATCCATGGGTAATCAACATGTAGGTGAGGCAATATTAAAATGGTAGAAAAATAAATAAGCAATCTTCATGGCAGTGTAGGTTATTAACCTATTCTGCAAAATCCCCAAAAATGAAGTGCCACGTCTGGAACAACAAACTAATTTATTATAAAGCACTTTTTGTCCACACCAAATAGTTGAACTTCATCAGATACAAGTACTTCATTCACAAGTAACAGTTTAAATAACCCTCTTAGTAAGTCACATGACTTCCCAGCTAAAAAAGTTAAAGTGCTAGTCACATCTATTAAGAAATAACAGCATATATTTAAAACGACTATGTTAATGTTTCTAAAATCCACAATTATGCTAGTTAAAACAAAAATATGTTTAACTTATGTCAAGCAATTTAATAAAACAGTAAATATGTGTATAAAACTTAAATTTATATTAATATTATATTAGGAGAAAGGTCCCCAATGCAATCTCATTAGATTTTTAAGTTTCAAAATACACATTAAGGAACACATATCATTGAGTCCTGGGTGGTTGTAGGCATTTAATCAAATTTGCCAAATTAATTCTAGTCTTTCAAGTTCTAACTGGATGGGGCCTCCCCTAGGATTCTGTGGCACCTGATCTACAACTCAATATTTGAATGTGTGTTCAGGATTCGTAAAGATATGCTTTGCCAAAGCATTTTCCATTTTTTGTCTACTGATACTATATACATGTTCATAGACTCTATCCCTAAGCCTTCTTCCTGTTTTGCCTCTGTAGAATGATTCACACAACGGATACTTGGCTAAATAAACCACCATCTTAGAGTTACAGTTGGGTTTCATTATACAGGTTATCTTATAATTGTTCACTATTGTTTTGAGGCCCATGTCCATGTACCTACAGTAATGGCAATTCCTGCATTGCTTCATTACTGCATATATTGAGTTGAGTTTAGTGTTTCATTCGAGCAGATTTTTTAAAATTGGTAGCCCTTCTCTAAATAAATTTGGGTGAAGGTCCCAATTTCACTACTAAGTCCTTGTCTTCCATGGGAATATTCCATTTTTTACAAACTATATCTGTAATATAGCTGAAGTCCAAGTTAAATGCGGTGACAAAACCTAGATTAAAGTTACATTCTGAAGCAAGAATTGTTGTTGTTACTACATGTATTGGCTCCTCTGACTGTATAGTATTTGGAGAAGAAATGCTTACAGTCTGAATTATGTTTAAAATTAGCCTTTAAAAAACATTCTTTTTTTTTCAAAACACTATTTATTTGCAATTATAATTATAACAGCATAATGAGAAAAGAACAAAACACAATTGACAACAATAAAGAGTTGTACATAAGCATTACTACATAAGAAATCCAAAATGATAACCTATATACATAAGTGCCAATATATACGAGGAATAAATGAAAAACTGCTGCACAAAATAGCGACTCCAAATATCAATATTTAAGGAGTTAGTGTAGATACCACAACTACCCTTCAACAAATCCCCATACAACTCATAAAGTAATGAGGCAAAGAGAGGGGGATTAAAGAACAAAAATATCACCGTGGAGGGATTTACTTCAGCTGCAGGGAGACTTTGTTAATCAAGTTTATAATAATCAAGGGGCATGTAATGACATGTAGGAGATGCTCCTCAATCATCAGTCAAAAGAAGAAAAATAAACTCCCATAGTTCTTGGTAAGCAGCTTGCTTGCGAGGATTAGTTATTATCAGTTTTTGGGAAGTGATGTATTTAATTGGTAGATTTTTAAATTCCCTCCAGGAGAACTTGGACCGATCAGTCCAGCACTTGGTAATATAAAATTTTATTAGAAGACAGAGTGTAATCAGTGCTCTGACAGAGTCTAATGAGTGCTCTAAAATGAGCTTATAAAAACCATTCTGCCTTTTGGACCTGACTTCATCTATTAAGTCATCCAACAATGAAGATGGGTAGGCTCTTCTCATAAACATTTGTTTTAAAAATTCACATTCATTGTGGAAATCCATTTCAATAGTCACCATTCTAGCAGCTCACACAAGTTGGCCTTTAACCACCGATCTTTTTTGGTGGTGCAGATGGGCACTCGTGTAGTGCAGGAATGTATATGAATATGTTGGTTTCCTGAAATGTTTAGCTTCATATCTCCCCTCCTCATTGTTTTTACTTAATTGTACTGCTAGAAAGGGAATGTCATGTTCATGAAAGTTGTGGGTGAATTCTAAAAATTGGGTGATGTTGTTGACATAATGCACTAGTTTTTCAGCTACCAGTTCGTTACCTTTTATTAACAAAAACATCTCATTGAGGTAATGTGTAAAATATACTATTTGACTGCTAATTTCCTGGATGTTAAAAATTTAAGTGTGCTCCCAATAAGCCATTATTAGATTAGCAAAGCTGGAGTAACAAGGTGACCCCATAGCTACTCCCCTTGTTTGTAGATAGAAATTATTTTTTAAAGTGAACAAAATTGTTAGATAGTATAATGTCTAACAATTCTTCTACCAAGGAAATATCTGTACTTGGGGATCATTTGCTCCTTAAAATATTTCCCACTCATTCAATACCCAGGTCATGTGGTATGGTGTATAAAGTTCTCTTACATCCACTGTAAGAAAATTGTGTTCTGTGTTGAAGTCAAGTTCATTAATTTGTGCCTCAGTTTGTATATATTTTTTCAACATTGAATCCACCACTTTCGCGCATGCATAAGTAGCTGAATTTCTGCCATCTACAATAGGCCTTAGTGGTGGATTTTGGAGGACCTTATTAATTTTAGGGAGTCCAAACATGACTGTTGCAAAGGTGTCAGTATCTGCATGTAGTTGTATAAATTTATGTCTATTTTGCCTTCAATGTATAAATCATTGATATAAATTTTCATACATTGGTTATTAGTATTGTATTCATTTAATGAAACTTGTTGGTAAGAATGAACATTCAAAATAGATTCAATCTTGTTGTCATAATCATCAGAGTCTATGAATACCAGCCCCCCACTCTTATCTGGTTTCATGAGTCTGACATTAGTTGACCTTAACACATTAAGCCAAGCTTGCTCATCCTTATTCAAGTTATAATGGAGTTCACAAACTCATTCAAAAGAATGTAAAAGGGTGTGCAGTGGTGGCTTAAACAAGCTGGATATCCTAAACTGTTAGTCCTCTACCTGTCTGTTACCTAGAAGAGCTTTTAAATTAAGCTTTCTTACAAAAAGTTTCAAGTCTAAAATACATTTGGCAACATCCATTCTCCTCAAAGGAATGAAGGTCAGCCCCTTAGCCAAAACGTTAGGAAGTCCAACAGTCACATCAAATGTGAAATAGTTATAAATATAAAAGTCACCTTCAGTGTTTTTGATAACCAATGGATTACTTTCATAAGTAATGTTATTAGTCTCTGCTGAGCTGTTTACCTCCATTTGTTGTGCTACTTCAATTAGTTGCATTTGTTGTGCTTCTTCCATTAGTTGCATTTGTGCTAGTATTTCCCTCTGGTAAAACCCTGGTTAGAGACATTTTGAGGAGGCTGGTTATTGCTGTTGTGCTGGTTATCATTGAAATTGGAGCATGTTTGTTGGTTTTATAATCACTCACTCCTTCGCACAGTTTCATTTTATTCTGGACTTTCATAGTCATAATTAGAAGCCTGCACACAGTCAGTGTATGTAGACATAGTTTGTTCTATATTCCCTTCATTACGTACGTGATTGACACTAAGCCCACAGTTGGCACCACCTCCTCTAACATTCCATGTTTGTGATGTAGGGGGATGTGGATAGCCAGTTTCATTTAGGTACTGAGCACAATCCCCTACAACAATAGTGAACAATAATAAGATAACCTGTAGAATGAAACACAACTGTAACTCTAAGATGGTGGTTTATTTAGCCAAGTGTCAGTTGTGTGAAACATTCTATATAGGCAAAACAGAAAGAAGGCTTAGAGATAGAGTCTACGAACATGTATATAGTATCAGTAGACAAAAAATGGAAAATGCCTTGGCAAAGCATATCTTTACGAATCCTGAACACACATTCAAATATCGAGTTGTATATCAGGTGGCACAGAATCCTATGGGAGGCCCCATCCAGTTAGAACTTGAAAGAGTAGAACTCATTTGGCAAATTCGATTAAATGCCTATAACCACCCAGGACTCAGTGATATGTGTTCCCTAACGTGTATTTTGAAACTTAAAAATCTAATGAGATAATTGGGGACCTTTCACCTGATATAATATTAATATAAATTTAAGTTTTATACACATATTTACTGTTTTATTAAATTAACTGACAAAGGTTAAATATATTTTTGTTTTAACCAGCATAATTGTGGATTTTAGAAACATTAACATGGTCATTTTAAATATATGCTGCTATTTCTTAATAGATGTGACTAGCACTTTAAATTTTTTAGCTGGGAGATCATGTGACTTACTGAGATGGTTATTTAGACTGTTTCTTGCGAATGAAGTACTTGTATCTGATGAAGTTCAACTATTTGTTGTGGATGAAAAGCGCTTTATAATAAATTAGTTTGCTGTTCCAGACATGGTGCCTTATTCTTTGGGATTTTGCAGTTTGTTTTCCTGTATTTTGTTGGATTAAGTTTGTCTTTTGTGAATGATGGCAACCAATGGACTGGAATCAACCCCTGAATTGTTTTCCAACACTAAGAGAGATGCAGATGCTTTTGGCAACCTTATCATCCTTGTTCAAGCTCTTTCCCAACAAGTGGAAAGGCTTAGTCACAGGTTGGATTCACTTAACCCAGCACAACAGCAACAACAACAAGACTCAACTCACACTACACAACCCAACAGTGGAAATGCTACTTCTGGTGTTTTTGGGCTGATAACCAAGCTACTTCTCAAATTCATCATGTGAACTTGCAGAATGGACTTATCAACCAACTTAATAATCCAGTACAACAACAAGTGCATGAAAACCTATCCCCAAAGCTTAATGGGATTCCAATGTTAAAGGATTGGCTAACTTCACCATTGGGCTTTAATGCACCTAATTCAGCACAAACAGTGGGGAACTCAGCCAGGGATAAAGTGAATATATCTGAATTTGTTAAACATATTTGATTAGAATTTGTTAAAATATAAAAAATTGTGTCTAGAAATCAAATACTTTCAGGAATATATAAAACTTGAAATAGTACCTAAAGGGTTAAGAATCTGTTAGTATCCTATATGTTTTGTCCCAGATTCACAGTTTCACTTGGACCTAATTAAGTTATTTAATCGACAGTGTTTGGACTTGTTAGATTTAATGTGTAAAAACTGCAACTTGCTTGCAGAAGAAATAACAGGTGCAATTTCTGTATTGGATGTTTAAATTAAAACTCACTTGGACTTTGACCATTATAGATATGACTATGCACGTATCTTTCAGAGTATAGACCAACACATTAACAAAATTAAACTAACAAGTCAAGAAATTAGGGATCATGCTCAGTACCTAAACGGAACTGCCTAGCCACACCAGCCTACATTACAAGCATGGAATGTTAGAGGAGGTGGTGCCAACTATGGGCTTAGTGTCAATCATGCGAGTAGTGAAGAGAATAGAGAACAAACTGCATCTACACACACTGACTGTGAGCAGGCTTCTAATTATGATTATGAAAGTCCAGAACAAAATGAAACTGAGAAGCAGCGAGCGATTACAAAACCAACAAACGCTCCAATTTCAATGATAACCAGCACAACAGCAATAACCAGCCTCCTCAAAATGCCTCTAACCAGGGTTTTACCAGAGGAAAATACTAGCACAAATGGAACCAATGGAAGAAGCACAACAAATGGAGGTAAACAGCTCAGCAGAGACTAATAACATTACTTATGAAAGTAAACAATTGGTTATCAAAAACACTGAGGGTGACTTTTATATTTATAACTATCCTACATTTGATGTGACTGTTGAACTTGCTAACATTTAGGCTGAGGGGCTGACCTTCATTCCCTCAAGAAGAATGGACATTGTCAAATGTGTTTTAGACCTGAAACTTTTTGTAAGAAAGCTAAATTTAAAAGCTCTTCTAGGTAACACTAGTTTAGAGGACCAACAGTTTAGGATAGCCAGCTTGTTTAATCCACCACTGCACAACCTTTTACATAGTTTTGAATGAATTTGTGAACTCAATTTTAGTATGTTACAGTCTACTAATAAGAGGTATGCAAGTAATTATAACTTGAGTAAGGATGAGCAAGCTTGGGTTAATGTGCTAAAGTCAACTAATGTCAGAGCCATGAAACCAGATAAGGGTGGGGGGCTGGTACTCATGGACTCTGATGATTATGAAAACAAGATTAAATCTATTTTAAATGCTCATTCTTAGCAACAAGTTTCATTAAATTAATACAATACAGCTAACCAACGTATAAAAATTTATATCAATGATTGTATAAATGAAGGCAAAATAGACATAAATTTATACAACTACATGCAGATGCTGACACTTATGGCACCAGTCAGGTTCAGACTCCTTAAAATTCATAAGGACCTCCAAAATCCACGACTAAGGCCTATTGTAGATAGTAGAAATTCAGCTACTTATGCAAGTGCAAAAGTGGTGGATTCAGTGTTGAAAAAAATATGTACAAACTGCGGCACAGATTTGCAGGACTCCTGGACATTTCTTGAAAATAATAATGAAGTTATCTTCAACGCACAACACAATTGTCTTACAGTGGATGTAAGAGACCTTTATACAGCCATACCACATGACCCGGATATTGAATGGGTGGGAAATATTTTAAGGAGCAAAGGAACCCCAACCACAGATATTTCCTTTGCAGAAGAATTGTTAGACATTATACTAACAATTTAATTCACTTTAACAAGCGTTTCTATCTACAAACAAGGGAGTAGCTATGAGGTCACCTTGTGGCTCCAGCTTTGCTAAAGTAATGGCTGATTGGGAGCACACTTACATTTATAACATCCAGGAAATTACCAGTCAAATAGTATATTGTACACATTATCTTGATGACATTTTTAACGTAATGAACTGGTAGCTGAAAAACTAGTGCATTATTTTAACGCCACCCAATTTTTAGAATTCACACACAACTTTCATGAACATAAAATTTATTTTCTAGATGTACAATTAAGTAAAAATAATGAGGAGGAGAGATATGAAGCTAACATTTTCAGGAAACCAACTTATTCAAATACATTCCTGCAATACACAAGTGCCTATTCACACCATCAAAAACCATCAGTGGTTAAAGAATAACTTGTGCATGCCACTAGAATGCTGACTACCGAAATGGATTTCCATAATAAATGTGAATTTTTAAAAAAATGTTTATGAGAAGAGCCTACCCAACTTCATTGTTGGATGACTTAATAGATGAAGTCAGGTCCAAAAGGCAGAATGGTTTATATAGGCCAATTTAAACATAATTCAGACTGTAAACATTTCTTCTCCAGATACTATTCAGCCAGAGGACCCAATACATGTAGTAACAACAACAGCTCTTGCTTCAGAATGTAACTTTAGTCTAGGTTTTGTCACCACATTTAACTTTGACTTCAGCTACATTACATATATAGTTTGTAAAAACTGGAATATTCCCATGGAAGACAAGGAATTAGTAGCAAAATTGGGACCTTCACCTAAATTTATTTTGAGAAGGACTACCAATTTTAAAATCTGCTCGAATGAAACACTAAACTAAACTCAATGCATGCAGGAATGAAGCAATGCTGGAATTAGCATTACTGTAGGTACATGGACATGGGCCTCACAAAAATAGTGAACAATAATAAGATAACCTGTAGAATGAAACACAACTGTAACTCGAAGATGGTGGTTTATTTAGCCAAGTGTCAGTTGTGTGAATCATTCTACATAGGCAAAACAGAAAGAAGGCTTAGGGATAGAGTCTACAAACATGTATATAGTATCAGTAAACATAAAATGGAAAATGCCTTGGCAAAGCATATCTTTACGAATCCTGAACACACATACAAATTTTGAGTTATAGATCAGGTGCCACAGAATCCTAGAAGAGGCCCCATCCAGTTAGAACTTGAAAGACTAGAACTCATTTGGCAAATTCGATTAAATGCCTGCAACCACCCAGGACTCAATGATATATGTTCCTTAATGTGTATTTTGAAACTTAAAAATCTAATGAGATAGCATAGGGGACCTTTCACCTTATATAATATTAATATAAATTTAAGTTTCATACACATATTTACTGTTTAATTAAATTGCTTGTCAGAAGTTAAACATATTTTTGTTTTAACTAGCATAATTGTGGATTTTAGAACATTAACATGGTCCTTTTAAATATATGCTGTTATTTCTTAATTGATGTGACTAGCACTTTAATTTTTTTAGCTGGGAAGCCATGTGACTTACTGATTTTGTTTTTTAAACTGTTTCTTATGAATGAAGTACTTGTATGTGATGAAGTTCAACTATTTGATGTGGACAAAAAGTGCTTTATAATAAATTAACTTGTTGTTCCAGATGTGCCTTATTCTTTGGGATTTTGCAGTTTGTTTTCCTGTATTTTATTAACCTATTCTACTTACATAATAGAGATACATACTACTGCTAAGTATTTCTGACTTGCAGAATCAGCCCTGGAAGAACAATTCAATTATTACATTTGTTACCTGTGAATAACCTTGGCTAGAGTTATTTTCTGTGTCGTTTCAGGAGAAATGTTGTAGTACAAAGCAGGCAGATACAATTATTTTTTACAACTGATGTTAATAGAAACTTCATGCAATAAGAGCAATGTAGACATCTTGGTGACATCAGAATGCAAACATCCAGATGTACTTCTTCATTGCATCAAACAAACATCAGCATCAGAATAACAGTAAAAAATCCGAGTATAAACTAACACAAGGAATGTACCTACTGGTTGATAAGCTTACACAGGATGTTCATAGAAATTTAAATGCTGACTACCAGATAGTATTCTCATTTGTTAAGGATTTGCTAAATTGCAAGTGATGTGCAATATATATATATATATATATATATATATATATATATATATGAGTCTACTTCATTTGCCCTAACTTCCGATTGACCGACACTCATTTGCCCGAGACCAAATGACCGAAATTTCATTTGACCGACACTTCATTTGACCGATAAGTATTACTGGCAAGAAAATGGGATATGCCCCCTTCCCCACTGTAGTGCAACCCTGGAGTCCCCCCACACCACCCCTAACTATATATTCTAACTCCAGGGTCGCAGTACAGTGGGGAAGGGGGCATATCCCATTTACTTGCCAATAATACTTGTCGGTCAAATGAAGTGTCGGTCAAATGGGGTCAGGCAAATGGTTGTTGATCAATCGGAAGTTAGGGCAAATGAAGTAGACTCATATATATATATATATATATATATATATATATATATATATGTGTATATATATATATATATATATATATATATATATATATATATATATATATTGATCCAGCCTTCAATGGCACCAGATAAACAGGGTGGAGTTAAACACATTAAGACAAAATCAAATTAACAAAAAAGTGTTAGTGAATATTAAATAAATCACTGAAATGTAGACACCATGTGAGAAAGAGATGATGAAATAATAAGATATTGAAGTGAGGTAAAACTACCTTGCATGAATTTTACTGTGTACTAATAATGTTACATTGCACTTTTTTCTTTTCCTATACACTATCACAAATTATTGTCAGTATTTCTTATAGGTTCATAGGTAGGTACTAGGCTATTGGCCCTAGGGCCTATATAAGCCTAGCCAAAAAGGTACCCTGGCTTTTGCCACCCAAGAAAATTATTTTCCTGTGCTCCTGTTGAGGAGAGCCACAGAGGTGATCCCTGGGGTGAGTTTCCTATTTCCCATCCAATCATCAAGATTTTTCTTGAAGAGTGCTAATGAGGAGCTTTGTTTGCTATAGATAGGTAGTTTGTTCCAGAGTATGGGAAGTCTCTGGGACAGGAATCTATCCATCCAGCATGTTCTGTTTATTGTGATGACAAGGTTTAGGTCCCTAGAGCATGTAGCTCGGAGGAATCGGGATTTCTTTAAGTGGAGCATATCCAACAGCTCTGGGTTTGACATAGCTTTGTATGTTAGGCAGAGATCGCCTCTGAGTACGCAATATGTGATGGAGTAAAGCTTGAGTTTTTTGAGACGGTCTGCATAGGGCATCTGTTTGAGGCCAGTAATCTTCTTTGTGAGTTATTTCTGCGGCCTTTCCAGTTGTTGTAGATGTCTTGTGAAGTACATATCAAAAGGGGCATTGTACTCTATAATGGGTCTAATAACTGATGAGTAGAGGGGAACAATGACCTCTTTTTTTCTGGATTAGAAACCTTTTGTGATGAGGTGTGCCACGTAGAAGGATTTCCTGACTACTGTGGCGATGTGATTATCAAAGGATAGACTACTGTCCACCTGTGTCCCAAGGTCTCTTATCACACTTTTGATGTTAAGTAGACTACCGCCTATGTGGTAGTTCATGGGTACAGAGTTTTTACCAAAGGGGATGACAATGCAATTTTTGGCATTGAGCTTGAGGCCATGGCTTTGACACCAGGCATCTGTCTCAGTGAGGCCCTTTTGTAGGATGTCCACATTGTTAGGAGTTTTGATTATGGCTCCTAGTTTGCAGTCATCTGCGAACTTCTTTAGCCAAAGACCATCTGTGTTAGCCTGTACTTCAGAGACATAGATACCAAACAGGAAAGGACCCAAGACTAAACTCTGTGGTACTCCACTTGTTACTGGTCTGAAGTCAGATTTGGAGTCTGCTACTTTCACAGTGTGGTTCTGTCAGTGAGCCATTTGGCAACCCATCTTGTGACATAGGGATTTATACCTAGTTTAGTGAGTTTATCTATAATTCCACAGTGAGGGATGGTGTCAAAAGCCTTGGCAATATCTAGATAGGCTGTGTGAACCACCTTACCCTACAGGAGATTCTACTGAAGCTGAGCGATACGTTATGTGGGCAGAATTGAAACACAGAGCTGCTGTGTCAAGAAATGCACCCTGTTTATTAGTAGAAGATGCTCTAGTATCTATTTCTTTAGAAGTTGTACCAGATCTCCCTCATAGATGAGCGTTGCTACAGCAAGTAGGAAGGGTGAGAAGGAAAAGCACAACAGCTACATCAAATAGGAATATTGTTACATGCACTTATACAGGAATACCCAATTAAAAATGGCAGTTTTGTTGATAAACAAGTTGTTGAAGCTGGTGGAGAACATATTGTTCTAGTACTCAGTACAGTGGATAATTTGTATGCTCTAAGCCATGCAACTATATGATAAATGGTTGGCACCTTTTTTTATAAAGGTGTAATCTGTAGACAATTACACAGTATTCTTGGCTTTTTATGTTGTGGTGGGAATAGCAAATGTGTTCCACCTTTGTACTGTCTGATGAGTAAGAAATCTCTTTGAACATACAACGCTATGTGGAGTTCTGTATTCCAGCTATTGGAGGAGCAAGGATTTGAAATAACTCTCTGTTATGTACAATATGACTTTGAAATAGCTGCAATGAAAAGCATCAGAGTAAACTTTACCGGCATAAAATCTAAAGGTTGCTTATTTCACTTTAGCAGAAATGTTTGGTGAAAGGTGAAGCAACTAGGTTTGACCCAGTTGTATAATAATAATATCACATTTCAAATAGCAGTCAAATCTTTGATAGCTTTAGCATTCCTACCAGAAGAAGGGGTGTTGCAAGCTTATCTAGAAATAAAGGTTACATTTCATGTAAAGGGGGAAGATCTTATTAAGTACTTTGGAGACTGGTATATTGTCGGAAGAAAGAGATGTTTCACTAAAAGAGCTGCATGTGTTTCACGGTTTCCTCCATTGTTTCCAATTGGTTTTTGGAACATGAGTGAGCTTAATACATTATGTCTGCCCTGTACTCAGAACTCGATAGAGGCATGGCACCGTAGACTTAAGTGTTTGTTGGGAGCCAAAGCAACTGATTTAGGTGTATTAATGGATATGTTGACAATAGAGCAGGACAGAGCGGATGAGTTAAGGAGCCGCCTTAGTAGTGGATGTCCACCTACTCCAAAAAGACGTAGGGCAGGATTCAGGAAACCTCCTTGTAAGAGTTATAACTCTTACACGGAGGCTGCAGTGAAACGGTGTGATGTCAGCATGTCATGCATATGCATGAGGTGCATGAGGCATGCTGAATCACACTGTAACTCTTACACGGTCCGTGTAAGAGAGTAGGGGGCGTGTCCGTAGACACGCCCCCTGAAGTCTAGAATGGCTGAAAGTAAACAGCCACGAGGGAAGCCATGGAAATGTGAATAACCACACTACACAACACATGCCCCCACAGACCAGCAATGTAAAAAGTGAACAGATGTTGTAAAATGAAAATAAAAATGTTTTATTTTTTTAAAACCCCGTAAATGTGTGCTACTGTGTGGCTCGTGTGGTGGGTGTGCTACTAGCGCAACTGCAGTTAGCAATCAGTGGAAAAGGATATAAGAACTAAATATGCAAAGTAAGCCAAGAAGTAATAGCATAGCGGTAGAGTTGTCGGCTTGAGAGCAGGCAGGCAAGGTTCGAGCCCACACAACAACCTTTTTTTTTGTAAATAAGCACTAAAAAGGCCCCTGACAGTATTGTACAAATGTAAAAGTATTCCCTTTTGTAAAATGGAATGAAATGGAGCATATGTGTTCAAGTAATACAATAATAAAAATATTTAGAAATGTACTGATAGCTAAACTGCAGTGAGACAGAGTGCCTGTAGCTAAGTAGTGTTTCACAAACTGCAAACTGCTTGCCCATAGCTAAGGACTGGTTTAACAGGCTCAAACTGTGTGCAACTAGCTGTGCTACATTTAACATGTGTGTTACTAGCCAATTAAGGTGTAATCCAGCGCACACCGTTTGCGCGATGCTCCCACAAGCTAACCGGCGGTGCGCATGCATGAGCTCCGCGCAAATGAGCCCAGACCTGGTTTTAAAGTGTTTAAAAGTGCTTTTGGCAAGATTGATTGACAGGTCCTGAAGTCATTTCCAGACAGTCATAAAATTTAAAAGTCAGTGGTCAGATTAGAACCCAGGATACCATGCACTAGAGTCAAGGTACTAAACCACTAAGCCATGACAGCAGTACTTAGGAATGCAGAAATAGCATATAAATAGGATATAAGCCAAAATGGAGCATGATAAAGCAGTTTCTGTGAAGTAGATACAATTCCAAACCGGCCAATCATAGAAATGTGTGGGAAAATCGGCATATATAAGCCCCATAGGCAGGAATACACAGCATAAACGATTGTAAAATAGACCTGCAGGCAGAATGAGTGGAGTAGGGGAGGGACGTTGCTTTCGAGCACAGCAGTGGGGCGTTGAGGAGTCCAGATACATGGTCTGGCTCCTAGTTCACCATCATGAGGCCCAACTCATGCAGGGCCAGGTCTCATGGGGAGCGTACAGGGCAGAGGCATGGGGCCAGTTGGCTCATGATCTGACCAGTGCTACTGGCATTCCACGCACTGGTGAGCAGGTCCGTCACCACCATGCGGACCTGAAGCGACGTAAGCAAGACCAGTTGACCCAATGGATCCAGGAGGCCCGGGATATGCCCAATGCCCCACTACTGAGTAAGTTACATTTTACTTATGTGTGTAAGGAATTCAACTAGCTGATACCAAGGAGATGTGTTTTCCAATATTACTTGTTTTGTATTACAGCTGCAGGTGTCCACTCTGCGAATCGAATGGCACATGAGTGGAGGCTGGTGCGGCTGCGCCACCATGCAGGTTAGTAACCCCACCTAGTACTTGTAAATAAATATTATAGTGTAGCACGTAGCAGAACATTGCAGTGCATTGATTAAAAGTAATAGAATGTGCAAGCAGCAAGTAAAAGTCTGCAGGTATGGCTGCAACACGTTCATCAGTATGCAAGTGAAACTGGGAATATAAGTGATAGAAATAAATAGTGCTGTAATACAGATGTCCCACCATCAATTAAATGTAGTATAACCTGCAGTAGTCTCAAGAGTACAGCTTCAGAAGCTGAGGTAATCACAGGTGAGATATATCCCCTGTTGAAATGCTGAATCATGACAGAAGTGAGGCTGCTGGAAAGTGTCGGAATCCCCACAGGTCTAATATGTGAACAAAGCCTAGAAGTACCAACCTGAACTGTGAAATTGCAGGATGTGTGAGAGTGACAGAAAGGGTCATGTATCAATGAATAACGTAGTAATAGCACCTGAATATATAAGCTTCAGTGTGGTTCTACAGAAATAAATGCATGTGGGAATTAAAACTTAACATCCCAAACTGATTTCAGTGTGTCTGACTCTTGAATGATCAGGCCAAACTCTGTATATGGTGATCACAGTCAGCGATTTGCAGATAGAATGAATGATTGTCTGACATACTAAACATCCATAGCTGTCCTCTGCCCTGTCATCAAAGTGTAGCAGGATGATGTATCTGATCAAATTCAAAATAACCAGGATAGTGATGTATCTGTAACAGGTCTAGCATGACAGTCAAGTAAGAATCAGTGGGAAAGTATCACCCACAAGTTAATTGTGTTTCTATTACAAATGTATATGAATGTATAATTTATGAATGTGTCATCATTTTCTTTCTCCACCCCACCCTATAATTGCAAATAAAAAAAACACTAAATATTGATATGTGAACATTTCATTAACCATGGACATTTGTCCTGTTTCAAAAATATATGCATGTCTGTTGTTGCATGTGCCCTGGTCATACCTGCAAACCGCAAACCTGATGGCCTGTTGCCATTAATCAACCCTGCATGTTGTTCAATTGTGTATTTCTGTTCAAATAATGCATGTGATATTGATATGCCCATTGTTCAATGGTGTTAATATCTGGGTGTTTGTTTAATGGGAATACCAATGCATGCTGTTACAACTAATTTGAATGGAATAATATGCCACTAACCCAAACTAACATAACATACACACAAACCTAGAACGCTTGGGAAGGCAGGTCCCAGCGGACCCACCTCTCCCACCTCAGCTGGCGAGTGCACCTGGCACTAGTGCCCAGGCTGGACCCTCCTCCGGTGGCCCTGTGCCACCTTTGGGTGGAAGCACTGCAGAGGATGGGGCCCGTCCCCCCTCTGCAAGCGTGGGCGGAGGAGCACGTCCACTCACCCTCCAAGGTGTCCGGTCTGTGGTGCAAAGGGAGATCCAAGACTCTGTCCTTGGGCCCCTACGCCAGCTTGAGGCCCGGGTGGCACAGCTTACGGGCTTGCCCATTGTCCCGCCCACACAGCCCCCAGCACAGCCCCGTCCTGGGCTGTGAAGGAACAGTGGCAACTGCCTATGGGTGGGGATATCAGTTCCACTGTTGCCATCTGTGGGCTCATGTGCCATGGATATCCCAACCTCCATTCCCGTCAATTGTGTAACCCCCCCACATGTGTCATACACCGCCCCTGTATGCGTCTTGTCTGTCTTGTCTGTTAACCTACCCAACCTACCTCCCCAGCTATACCGACTACCTCACCTGACATACCACTCTCACCTGATAAAAAAAAAAAAGGGCACTCTGTACCCACAAAAAAATTACACCCCATACATAGCTGTCCATGTTGCACACATGTACAACAGGTATTAATGTTGTCCTGACACCTCTCTCAGGGGTGGAAGGTTCCAAATGTCACACCAAATTGCATACAAATGCACAGCTGTTGCTGAGAAAGACATGGGCAGCTATGGGCCTCACCTACATCCTTCCTGCAAATTCCAAGCTTGTTTCCCTACTGTCTTACCCTCTTTGTGACCCCTTTTTCACCACTTTCCTGTCACCCCTTTTTCTTTTCTTTCAAAGAAAATAGTGCGGGTCTGTGCTTGTGTGCGCGGAGCTCACCGCCAGTGCGCATGCGTGAGCTCCGCGCAAACGAGCGCAGACCTGGTTTTAAGTGCTTAAAAGTGCCTTTGGCACTTTTGATTGACAGGTCCTGTACTCATTTCGAAAGAAAAATAATTTCCCACTGTCAGTCTCGAACCCAGGACCCTGGTAACACTAGTCTGTATGAAAGAGTATATGTATTCAAATACGGCAACGTTTTGGACTGACTGGTTTACATTGTGATAGTTATAACTCCTGGACAACTCTTTGGTGTATTATTGGTTTTTTAGAGTTGTATCACTCCTTTTTGTGATTACTAGTCTGTATGACCTACCACTAAGCCATGACTCTTATACAAAAACATAGTGCTAAAATAAATATAACATGTAATAGTAGGAATCAATAGAAAGGTAATATAGGATGTGTACTACCCAAAGCATGTCAGGTAGATTTTAATGCCTGAATTACTGGATTCCCACACTAGTTTAGTGTTCACGGAAACAGCCCTGCTAATTGTTAGCTTGTACATAATAATGTGAGGTAATGTTTATATATGAAAGTATTATATGTACACATATGTATATATATATATATATATATATATATATATATATATATATATATATATAAATATATTAATACATGTGAAATATAGTGGTAGGTGTCAGTATTCACACACACTCACAAAAGGAAACAGTGAAAATAAATGCAATCTACAACACAGCCTGACTCCTGTGAGACTTAATAACCCTTTTAACTGCATAAAGGTGCCTTCAGCACTTTGATTGGCAGGTCCTAAACTCAGTTTGAAAGAAAAAAATTCCTACTGTCAGTTCCAAGCCCCTTGGTAACACTAGTCTGTATGACTTACCACTAAGCCATAACTCTCATACAAGAACATAGTGCTGAAATAAATATTACATGTAATAGTAGGAATCAATATAAAGGTAATATAGGATGTGTACTACCCAAAGCATGTCAGGTAGATTTGTCATGCCTGAACGACTGTATTCCCATACTAGTTTAGTGTTAACAGTAAATGTAAAAGTAACAGTAAAAGTAACTTCCTGCTAATTGTTAGCTTGTACATAATAATGTAAGGTAATGTACATATATGAAAGTATGTATATGTACACATACATACATATATATATATATATATATATATATATATATATATATATATATATATATCGATATTAATACATATGAAATATAGTGGTAGGTGTCAGTATCCATACACACTCACTACAGGAAACAGTGAAGATAAATGCAGCAACCAGAATCTGCAACACAGCCTGACTCATGTGAGACCTACTAACCCCTTTAACTGCTTAAAGGTGCCCCCAGCACTCTGATTGATAGGCCCTATACTCAATTTGAAAACAAAATATAAGCATACTAGTAGGCCCTACCACAAGACCATTGTAACACTAGTCTGTATGACCTACCAGTAAGCCATGACTCTCATACATGAATATAGTGCTAAATAAGTGGAACATGTAATAGTAGGAATGAAGATAAAGGCAATATAGTATATGTACTACCCAAAGCATGTCAGGCAGACTTTTACTGTCCCAATTACTGGATTCCCATACTAGTGTAGTGTTAACAGAAACAGCCCTGCAAATTGTTAGCTTGTACCCAATATTTTCAGCTAATGTACATATATGAAAGTATGTATATGTACACATATGTATATATAGCAATACATATGAAATATAGTCGTAGGCGTCAGTATGCATACACACTCACTACAGGGAACAGGTGAGAGAAATGAAGCAACCTGAATTCACAACACAGCATGAAGCATGAGAGATGTACTAACCTTCACACTCACAGAACATTGTCAACAGCATACCAGCATGGTCCACGCCCTTACAATCTGAAAGGGCAATGCCTATCTCACATACCCTTTTATAGCACTGTCCTGAAATCACAGTGAGACATGCAATCAGTACACAATTGGCTGTATGCAGTTAGCCAATGCTGCCTTACAATTGGTGCAGAGGCCATCACATGGACCTATGCAGATACCTACAAAAGCATCCAGTACCCACACTCCACACATGCAATACAGTCATTGCACAAACCTACTTAGAAAGAGAGAGAGAGACAGAGAGAGAAATAAAAAATATATACAGACAGCCAGCAGCAAAACCAGCAGCAGCAGCAGCAAACAGCAAGCAGCAAGCAGCACCACTGACACAGCAACAGCTGCCACAAACACAGGTAATGCAAAGTATCAGGTTAATACTGTGTTTACTGTGACACCTCCAAATGTATCATAGTTCACTATCTATAGGTATGTCCATGAGATAGGTTGTGTGTACATAGTCCTGAAATATATACATATGTAATATTGCTGTACATGTTGCCCATACTTAAAACTTCCATAGCTTAGAACACAAGGCCAGTTGTGCATATGATGCAGTAGTTACCAGGGTCAGTAGAGGTTACTCCTCATTGGTGTGGGACCACTGTGTATGTATGGCACTGTTCAGGTACATATCCTGTAGTATGGCCAGGGATTAATATCAGTCTGTCATGTGGTGCTACGTCCTCCAGGGTGAACGTAGCACACATCCAGGGATACCATTTCGTAACAGTGATGCTATGTGTTCTGCAATGTTGAGGGTGGCCCTCACCTGGACATGTGAGAGGATAGGAGGTTACAGTCATCTGTGATAACTAATTCCACATGTGTAGGAGAATGGGGGGGGGGGTACCTGCACCTAAACTGTCTGCAACAATGTTGCCAATATCTGTGCATTTGGTGAATGTGAAGCATCTTAACACTGATGACCACAGATGCCTTGCCTTCATGTGAATCTGCCCTGTGCTGCAGTAGCCTCCTGCTATTGTTATACAATGTGCCTGTATCTGTAGTCCACTGGACAGGATAAATAAGTGGTGTGCATACGTTCTGGGTTAGATATGTGTGTGCACAGTACATGCACTATATGGGATGTCTGTGGTAAGCTTTTGCAAAGGGGCCAGCAGTGTGTGTTGTGGCTTCCACTGGCCCAATGGGCTGCATGGATAGCATCACAGTCCTAACTAGTGAATAACTGTGTAATTACATGCATACATAGCAAGGTAGTGTACTGTGCTTGTGGTGTTGTTGGGATATGTATATCCAGGCTGAGTAATGTGTGTCCACATCACAGGGTTGGATGGCAACACACATCCAGTATGTACGGATGAACACCCAGAGTGTTTCAGACATGTCGCCTGTGCAGAAATATCTGGCCATTACCTGTGCATCCCCCACAACACACACACATGCAACATATGGCAGAAGTACTATAGCAGTACACATAGGTTCATAGGTTCATACTAGGCTATTTGCACTAGGGCATTGATAAGCCTAGTAGAATGTGTTTGTCTTTCGCCACCCAATTACAATTTATGCTGCTATGCCCTTGTCCGACGTTAGTATACTGTGCCTCTGTCTAACAGTGACATAGAAGTGATACCCGGGGTACAGCTATGATCTCCATCCACTCATCCAGATTCCTATGGAAGAGAGTCAATGAAGGACTCTGCCTAACCTGTAGTGTGAGTTCATTACAGAGTGAAGGGAGCCTCTGGGTTAGGAATATGCCCTTCCAGCATGTCCTATTTATGTCAGTGCTGAGGTTCAGGTCTCCTGAGCATGTGGCTGTATGGGACTCTGATTTCCTGAGGTGCAGCATGTTCATTACTTCTGGGTTGGACATGGCTGTATATGGCAGGCACAGATTGCCTCTGAACAGGCAGTATGCCACTGAGTCCAGCTGGATTTCCTTTAACTGGACAGCATATGGCATCTGTTTGAGCCCTTTGATCCTCTTGATGAGGTACTGTTGGCCTTTACCAGTTGCTGTAGGTGTCTGGTTAGGTACATCCCAAAGGGTGCATTGCATGCAATTATAGGCCTCATGATGGATGAGTAAAGAGGCACAATGACCTCCCCTGCCATACATGTGAATCCCTCATGATTAGCTGGGCTATATAACATGTCTTTCAATCCACGTTGGCCATGTAGTTGACAAATGACAGATTGCTATCATGTTTGTTTCCCAAGTCCCCAATTACGTCTTCTGTTCTCAATGGCCTAACACCTATGTGGTACTTTGCCACCAATGTGGAGGTGTGGGAATCTGCATTGAATATTGATACTCCCCCTCCTTTGTTGTCTGGTCCAAGTGTTGGGGCCGACAAGAATGGTAACAGGTATAACTTGGTAGTGCTGGTGTGCTCCTGGGAAACCTGAAACAGGTTTATGTTACTGCACAGATATCGATGTCCATAATGCTAAGTAGGGTTTTGAGTGCGTGTATCCTGAGGTCTAGACTTCTGGTGTTGAGTAGCATCACTCTTACTTCCTCATCCTTTGTGATACGAATGGATGTGGGTTTGCCTTATGAGCCTTGCCTAATAAAGGCACTATGGGTGTAGCAAGAGCCTCTGCCAAAATCCAATAAGCCAGGGGTGACAGGTGCATGCTGTCCCTAGCAAAGCATTGTGGCCTGTACAGCATACCACCCCAAGATGATAGGCATTGGCTCACCTGTGAATGACACCAGTACGTCAGTCAATTGTTGGAAGGGATCATCGTGCCTTGATATTGTGGCATCATTCTTGGTGAGGGTAAGATGCTACTCAAGGTCAGGGTCATACTGTCTTGGGCTACATGCTCAGAGAGCTCCTTACTGTCTCATGTCATGTAGTCCAGGGAGGTATGTGTCAGGTCATTCACACCAGAATGGACATTGAGTGAGTCATACCTGTACTTGCCTTGGAGTTACTTGAGTGTTTGTGTTATGTGGCGGGTCGTAGTGCCCGACAGGCTGCACACTGTGACCCTCACCTCGTTAAGCCTGGTGAACGTGATGTCAGTGTGCCTGATGGTAGAGGCACCTAGTACAGGTGTATGAGGTGTGTTGTTTACTGTTAAGGGCTGTGAGTGTTCAGCACATTGGCTTTGTGAGATATGTGTTGCACGTGTTTGTTTCTGTGGTAGTGGTTGCTTGGGTGTCCGCTTTGGAGGTCTCTGCTGTGTAGGCAGACCTGTAGTCTGAGCCTACGAGTATGTTCATGTGTGATCATGTGTTAGTTTTGCTGTCGTGGTAGGTCTATGTGAGACTGGAAGTGTAGTGAGTGTGGTTTCCTTCTCCACCTGACTGGTTATGGCAGTATTGAGTAGAGAGCCTAGCCTCCAATTTAGTATATGGTTGCATCACTCACACGTGTTTGAATTTGTTGTTAGGAGTAGGGGGTTCTCTGTGTACATGCAGCTGTTATAACATTGCCTCTGGATTACCACACTCACCAGCTGGACTGGGGAGGAGACTGACAACTGACCTTTGGACATGCTAGAATACTATTGTGAATTCTGTAATAATTGAAAACAAGGTCCAGTGGGGAGTGAGGGTGTACTGATATTATCCACTACTGCTGACTGATATAATAGCTTCAGTGAGCAAGTGCCAGGTAACCTAAGTGCAATGTGTTACAATTAAGTAAATGCAACAATGACAAGCAGTCACTTGCTGTCATGTGTAACATGGAAATATGTACAGTAAGCAATGCAGATATCAGTAGTGAGTCACAGAAGTGCTGAGAAGCTGTGTATTATGTGGAAGTAGCGTACCAGTGAAATAACAAGCTAACAAATAACAAGCATATAAACAAAGCTAGATTCAGGAGGCTTAGATGTAGTGTTTGCTACAGCAAACAAGGTGTACCAATGTCAGTAAGATACAGCTCAAATATGCAGGCACTATAAACCTGAAACCAGAAGTTCCCAGCTATGAATGGCAGAGTACAGCCTATTGTCACACAAGAGTGCAGACCACAAACCTTGTTAATGTTAAATAACTGGCCTGAAGGCCAACTGCCTATACCAGAACTAATACACTTGGACACTGGGCTCTCAATCAGCAGTTCCCAACTTCAAAGGATGAAAGATATGTGTCCTGCCACCACAGTGCTTGCCACAAACCTCCCTAATGTAAAACAACTGGTCTGAAGGCCAAGTGCTTAGTCCAAATGACTTAGAATGATAGCTACACTTTAATCAAGTTACAACCAAGCAGTAATAGTACAATTTAATACTCCCTGTATAAAATGTGTACCATGTATTGCTGAGATACTATGCTGATAACCTGTTTGTGTACCTTTCCAGGGGAACATGGCTCCGAAAAGGAACCCCGCATATTCTGCTGCAGAGGATGAAGTGATCCACCAGAGCCTGGTGCGTGACTATGCCATCCTGTTCTCACGCACCACCCAGAATCAGCAGGAGAGGTCTGCACTGTGGCAAAATCTTGTTAGCAGGATAAATGATGTTGGCATGCATGATAGGACATATGAGCAGGTGAGACATCACTGCAGTGATTTGATTAGAAATGTCTGCCAGCGTGCTGCAGATATCCGCAGGCAACAGGTTGCCACAGGTGGGGGGGGTGGCCACACCCCCCCCCCCTCACCAGACAGGAGGGGCTACTGCTAAGTGTTGTGGATCCAGCCCCAGAACAACAACAGCATCAGTCATGCATCATGATGGAGGTTGGATCCACACAGCAGCAAGACACCGAGCGTGCAGGTAAGATGCCATATTTATTTATTGTTATTAGTTTTACATTTGTTGACCGAGATAGTCTAGCTGGATATATGTCCATTTTCAGTAGAGGCCTGGGGAGAAAAGCTCCACACAAAACATAATAAAGGCAGACAGACAAGTTGTTACAGACATCCAAAATAATAGAAATATAAACCAGCTTGTTAATTAAATCAACATACATTTAAGGAACTCAAACAGTTTAAAGTCATACACAATGTACTGTCAGTTTCAAAGCATTTCTACCTAAAACATAACGGTTATGCAATAAGGCAAAAGCCCTACAGATAATAGTTAAAGCTCAGAAGGGTAGAGAAGTAGAAGGAGTATGAAAGATAAAATAATAGGGAAGAGGCAGGAGTCAAGAAGGGAAGTGAGGAAAAGAAGGAAGACAGTCAAGAGGAGGTGGGAGGGATGGGAGAAGTAGGTCAGAGCATAGAAGGACATCAAGGGAAAAGAAACAGGGTAGAAGCTAGTTTTTATGCACAATGAGGGGTTAAAGGTAAAGAGAGGGTGGGGAGAGGGGCGTTAGCCTGAGTACTACAAGAACAAAGCCAGTGGTTTTGGAAGTACAGTTTGAGTTGTTGTTTGAAGAGAGGTAAGGGTGAGATTAGAGTTAACTCCTTGTATGTACATATGACTGTTCTGTACACTGTTACTTCATGCACGCATAAGGTGTGCATGTGTTATGTATCTGTCATCATGATATGTAATTGTGCATGTGTGATACAGACATTATGAGCAGCTGATGTGTATAAGGGAACTAGTGTACTACTGTACTGTATCATGTGCAAAACAAATGGCACACTTGTGCCCACTGACATTACTCTCTTCATATTTCCAGGTCCCTCCCATCTAGCAACGAGGCAGACCATACATGCTGGTGAGTGTGTTTAACATTACCTGAAAAACAATTTATAATACTAGTAAGAGTAGTGTAACTCTGTAGTATACATGCTGGTGAGTGTGTTTAATAATACCTGCAATACACAGTTTAACAATAGTAAGAGTAGTGTAACACAGTACTGATGTGTGTGTTTACTGTGGGGTGTGCATGTGTGCGAGTGTGCCTGTGCCCATGTGTGCATGTGTGTTTGTGTCCATGAGTGCATGTGTCCATTTCTGAATGTGTGCATTAGTATTGAAGTGCATCTCTGTCAAATATGTGTTGAGACTGTAATCTGTGTTCCCTGTTTTCCTCCCGTAGGTTCTGGTGCTGCTCTGGTGACCTGCAGCAGGGAACCTGAATCTTGTGCCCCAGGTACTGATGATGATGAAATGTCTGTAATGGTGTAGGAAGGTGTGTCTGGGTCCGCCATTGGTCAGCCAATTGACAGTGCACAGCTGTCAACCCCTTCAATGCGCACAGTCATCCTGCCGTTACATCCTTTGTCACCATTGTCCCTAGGTGATGGACAGTATGCAGTGGGCATAGATCAGGGTAATGTGGTACCTGTGGTACATGCATCCCCACAAAGCAGCCATGAGCAGGGTCCTCCAATGGTACCACACAGACAGTCGCCCATGGGTTCTCGTGGGGGCATCCGTGGCCGTACTGCCTCTGGCCGATGTGCCCAAGGAGGTATGTCAACCTCCACTATGTTTCGGACTGTTATGCAGGCACAGGCACGTATGGAAAGGTACACCAGACAGGGTCTGAGGGAGCTGAGAGCATGTCGCACAGCCATGACAGACGGCATGCGTGACGTTGCGAATCCTATCCGTAACTTCACAGATGTCGTTGACAGACGTTGTGGGGACATACAACAGCTGCTCCACAACCAGATGTCCATGGGCCAGGGCGATGGTGTGCGTTTGCGACGTTGACGTGGCCGTATGCCAGCAACAGCACCAGCTGGCAGTGGCCGTGGACGACAACAGGCCCACTTACGCACCTCAAGTGCCAGCACCAGCCCCAGCAATGCTGGGTCTGTGCTGTCATCAGGACGCCCCAGGAGACCACGTGCACGTGGCTCTGGACAGTCCCAACAGGGAACTGTGTCCAGTCAACACACCCCCGCTTCCGATGACAGTACCCAGTCTGGGTTAGTACCGGATATGGCCCGTAGCACCCCTGCCAGGCACAGGTACCGTGTCCGTGCCCACAGACACTGATCTGGATGACCTGACAGGTGCAGTCTGTGGCTGTCCACAAAACCCTGTACATGGCAGCCATTATGTGGGACTGTGTGCGTGCTTACACACATGCAGAAATCTAACACCTAGGGCAAACACATACATACACACACTGCACCAACACCGGTCCACCCTGTACTGCTGCCCCTCACAAACACACATACACACACATGTCAATTGGTGTTACCAGTGGCTGGCTTGGGCATACCTAACCCACACCCTGTGCATATGATGACACTGTGCCACCTCCTGCATACTACAACATTGGTGCAGGAAAAGGTAAACACGTTGCTGATGTACAGGGTGACTACATAGATGTGTATAAGTAGTAACATGTTGGTAACTGCTCACTTTTCCACTATGATTGTGTGTATATCCCAGCAGTCTTGCTGCAGTAACTGTATGAATGTCCTCAATTGTTATCTGCACCCATACTACTTACCAAAGTGTACCAGCTGCACACCATCACATGCTACCATTGACTATGGGAATGCGTATCATGTGCTGTTATGTAGATTCAGCTATATGTATCTGTCCTGTCACACATGCATTTACACACACCCTGCTACCCCCACACATGCACATGCTCACCTGCCATTCCCATTATTTATTACCCTACATGAGTAGCTGTCGATACATGACAGGTACACATTTGAGAAGTGCACTATGTTGATTACTACCGATTTCCTCCTCTCTACCTGTACTCACAGGGTGCAGGCAACCTCATTAGTTCAAAGGTGTAATGTGCATCAGGTACTGTGGTACCCTGATTGCCACATCAAACATGTTTCCCATATACAAACAAAACTCCGGTCCCACCAATAAGCGAACAAGGGCTGAATAATCCACAAGATGATGTAGAAACTCACAGTTTATTGAAAATAAACCAAGTACACACGATCAACGATGACATAGACGAAAAGCAGGTTCCATTCAAATGCAAGACACTGGAAACGGAACCGCACAAACATCAAACAAGACCTCAGATAAAACAGTGCAAGACAGAGTAATACTGCTAGAAATCAGTTAAGCGCTTTCAACCATTACCATGGTCTTCATCAGAACTAACAGTATACGCATAAACGCTCAATTTAAAACTTATTTGGCCAAAAGATTTTTTACTGAAACTTTTAAAGATGTATTACAACCAATAAGGCATGTACCTGCCAATAAGGCACATTCATCTAATGTGTACAACAAACATATGAATGCATTACATCCTAAGTATGCAATCATGCTTTAAACATATTATAAGAAACATTTTGTTATAAACCATATTTGTCATCTCAAACAGTGTACATCTAAGAACGACATAAAAAGTCTAAGAAGTCTAAGAACTCCATATGAAAAACACATAGAAGTTTGACTGCCACCCAAAACATTTGCTCCGCAGTCAAAAAGCCCATTTCAGAACCAAATAAACGGGTATATTAAATGCTTCAATGAAGGGTGTGTATAGGTGCAATTCATATCTTATAATAAACAATTAAAAATCTGTAGAGAAAAATCATCGCTAAAAAATGAAAATAAAAAGTGAATAGTAAAACCCAAAATGATTCTCAGCGCATAATAAAGCTGATGAAAATACTAATAAATATGCTAATAATTATCAAAGGCAAAAGTGCTAAGGATAATAACTAAATATCAATAACTGTGGGATATAAAATATTTACTACATAGATATAAGTATGACAAGTGTAATATTATCCTATAAATTGGATGCAAGGAGTTACAATAATATGATAAAATGCTATAATTTGATAATTCTTATGAAAAATATTTTAAAAAGTTTGTAAAAAGTTTTTAAAAAGTTTTTTAAAGATTACAAAAACATTTTCATACCAATAAAAACTAATATTATGTAAATGTGAGTAAGCTGATACGTATATCATAGAAATAGTCATAGTAGTAATCTGATACTAACATACTATGTGTATTTATGAGAATATTGTGTTGAGAATCTATTATTTAATAATGTATTATATTATTCAATTAGTTGTAAAATTCTTAAAAAAATGTCTTAAAAATTCTTAAAAAATCCAGTTATAAATAAATTTTATATATGAAAAAAATTTTTTGTATGAAAAAATTTTTTTGTATGAAAGAAAATTTTTTTTATATATATAATTCCAATAATGGGTTATATTAAAAACTCTCTATGTACTATTATACCTCTTAATAATAAATATAATGAATAATAAATAAATAACTGTTCCATATATTAATTATATAAAATATTTAATAATATGAATTTCATGTATTGATTCAAAACAAGCTGCTTGAATATATATATATCAAAATGTATTATAAAATATGTATATATTATATAATTATAGTACTCATTAATGTTAAAAATGTGAAAATAGTCAAAAATATTAAAAAGTGTGAATGGATCTGCATAAATAAATATAGTCTACAATGGACTAAATCATTCATAGAGGTGCAAACATACACAATTGTAAGCGTGTGTGAGCAAAATTATACAATTATTAAATTCTTAGTGGAAAAACATAATTAATTAATTAATTATTTGTACAATCTGTATTGTATGTAATTATGTAAGTAAAGATTTGATAGAGATACACTCATTTAGACCTGGAGGATTGGTGGCATCTAAATAAATTTGCCACCAAGTTTCTTTAAAGGCTATAAGACTTTTAATATTGCCTCCTCTTGGATCATTAGGGATAACTTCCAAAATGACAAATTTGAAAGTGTGCTGTATTCCCTTAACATGAACGTGTCTATATAGGGCATTATTTAAGTCTTTGTTCTTAATGCAATACATATGGTCATATATGCGTTTCTTCAACTGACGCTCGGTTCTTCCTACATAGAATGCAGGACACAAGTCACATAAAGCTATGTAAATAACTTGTTTCGTATTACAATTACCTACTTGACTCACAATAATGCTGTTATGTCCATTTTTGAGATAAATCTTTCTTGCACTGGACATATATTTACAGTAATTACAACATCCACATTTTCTACTACTGGTTTTTCTAGAATGTTTGCAACCCATATTTTTAACTTGATGTTGTTGTGTTAATAACTTTTTGATGTTGCAACCCATCCGATAAACAAAATTAGGTTTTGTACCTAAAATATCCACTAATATTTGATCATTGCTTATCAAGTACCAAAATTTGCATATTATGCTTTTAATATTATCTACCCCTAAACAATAGGGTATTATACAGGCACGATTGAAACTGGGTTTAACACCATCTTCTTTTATATTGGGAGTGTTTTGAACAATATCTGATCCCAATAAAGGTAAGTATTTAATACCTCTTTGACTAATAACAGAAGAAATCACTTTATTCATCATGTCTAAGGGATAGCCTCTTTGGCTAGAAAATTCCTTAATTAAAATTAATTCATTATGCATGTCATGCTCATCCGAAACCATTCTCACAGCTCGAATAACTTGACCTTTAATTACATTATATTTGACCTTGGGTGGATGATAACTAGAATAATCCAAATAGTTATTAGAAGACGTTTGTTTCCGATGAATTTGTGAATATATATTCCCATTGTTATTGACAATATATGTATCAAGATATGGTAGTCCTTTATTGTTATGTGAGAGGGTGAATTTCAAGAAATTGCTACTCCCTTGAATGAATTCAAAAAACTCATGTAGCACATCTTCAGAGGCCTGCCAAATAATATATATATCATCCAAAAACCTGGAATAATACCGAACATGTTGAAAGTATTTGGATGAAAATAACACATTGTCTTCCCAGTTTAACATGACTAAATTGGCATAAATGGGGGCACAAGCTGCCCCCATTGCCACCCCCTTAGTCTGTCTAAAAATCTCCCCCTCAAAATAAATGAAATTGTTGTCTAATACTATGGCCATTAATTCTGTAATCAAACAAATAGTGTCCCATTCCAGGTCAGTATGTTTGGTCAAGCTACTCGAGAAAGCTTGTAAACCCTCTTCTTTAGGAATACACGAAAATAGGTCCACTACGTCTATGGTGACTATAATATATGGTTTAGTAAAATCTAGATCTTTCACTGGAAACTGAGATAGAAAACACCACGAATCCTTCACCATGTGTGGTATGAAGGTATAAACATTTTTCAATATCCTATCAATAAATCTACCTATATTGAAAGTTTTTGAGTAACTACCTGAGACAATTGGTCTCAGGGGTGGATCTTTTGCATTCTTGTGTGTCTTTGGGATTCCCACCATAGTGGCCAAGGTTGGATTGCTAACTTTGATATACTTATATATAACATCAGTAATACGTGCCTCAACCAAATATTCTTCTATATACGAATCAATTCTTTGATAAGCGATATGTAATTCGTTCCTTGAAACAGCTACGTAATTCCCTGAAAAATGTAAGATATTATAAATCTTTTGTATATAATTAAAGTTGTCATAGATGGCAATTCCTCCCCCTTTATCGGGCTTCATAATACGAATAGATGTATCCCCCTTTAATGTTTGCAATATCTTATTCTCTTCCTTCATTAAATTTTGATTTTCCTTCATACCTTTTAAATAGTTGTATTCATTATATATTTCTCTGGTCACTATCTTATCAAATATGTCAATAGTAGGATGGTTGGGTGGAGTAAATTTACTCTTTAGAACTAAAGATTTAGAAACATCACTCCTATCTTCATTTTCCTTTAATGAGATACTATCTTTATAAAAAACTTCTAAATTTATTTTTCTAATATATTTCTTAAAATCAATTAAAACATCAGTTAGTTTAAAACCAGGATTAGGAATGAATTTCATACCTTTTTCAAATAATGAAAAGTGTACCTTGTCTATACTTAATTTGGAGTAATTGAAAATATTAAAATTCCGATAAGTATATGTATTATCTACTCTAATCATTTCATTATTGTCCAAGATATTCGCTTCATCTGTGTTATCGGGTTGTGTAACATCTTTGTTAGTGCCAACATTGCTGTCTAATTTAGGTGTAACCTCAAGAGAATGTGTCCTATCGATAGTTAATTTTGATACCTCCTGTGATATGGTGGATTCTTGGTTCTTGGGTATTTTTGAAAACCCTGAGTATTAAATTCATCATATTCAACCACATCATGATGTACCCTCCTTTCGTTAATATCCTCATAAACTCTGTTAGACATATTGTTATATCTGTCATTAATAGTACTGTTACGTTTCTTAGGCCACACATAAGCCACTTGTTGTTCATATTGTATTTTATCCCTATTCATTTTATCCTGCTTACGTGTACATAAATTTGAGGCCCACTTCTCAGCCTCTATAAATTGTTTATTATATAATCTTTCCCAATCATTAAATAATAGATCATTTACTATAGTTGCATTCAAATCATCTACTTCTTGTATCAACTTACTAAGTCTTTCATCATAAAACTTCATAAGTAACTTAATATATTTAAATCCACATTCATCAAATAAGGAATTGAATTCATTTTTGCCCACATCTGTTAACTCAATGCCCAATGGTAGCTTAAAAAATCTCAACCCTTTCGGAACAAGTTTAAAATCCAAACACTTTTGTAAATACATATTATCTACCTTAAGACCATTAATATTTTTTAATTTCTTCCCTAAAGAGAATATCATAGACTTAATACTAACATTCTCTCTTTTACTATTATCCTGTGTATGTAACACTTTCTCACCATTGTCCACATTATTAGTACCAAAATCAAAAGTCAAAAATTGATTGAATCTATTAAATTTGTCAGCTGTTCCCTCCTTATGTTTCCCCAAATTTGTAATAGTGGCTGAACTATTAGTCTTTCGTGTAGGGGGATTAGTCTTTTGTGTTAAAGGTAGTTCAACAACAGCTGAATAAGTTTTGTTCGGAGGCTGTCTCTTTGGTTTGGTTCCTATCCGTTTAGCCTCCAAATCATGACTGTATGGTGAGAAATCAAAGGTAAAGTCTGAAATGTTAATATTGCTACTGGACAAGGGAATCGAAATGTCTAATCCCTTGTTGCAACTCTCATGTCGCAATCTTTGACCATTCGGTATATCCGATCCATCAGACTGATCGGTATCAGTGTCTGAAATATTCCCATTCGCTTCACATAATTTGCGCTGAGTGTTGACGGCTTTCTGTCTCTTATTCAAGTCAGATCCTTTATGAATGTTAGGCGCCTGTGTTTTTACAGTTAATGGTAATGCACTTAAAAAGTCTCTAGTTTGATGTTGAGCTTCCGTACCATTTGACGAAGAACTGTTAGGCTGGCATACAAGCCCACCAGCAAGCAGTTTATGCACAAGCGAAGTTAACTGTTTAACTTCATCTTTTAAACTGCTCAGTTCCGTTCTCAAAATAACATGATCTTCAGCAACAACTGAAGTATTGTTAGTATGATTGTCAGTACCTGGTGTGAGTTGTTCCTCCTCCGGTGTCGTCACTATCCCCACGCCGGTGGTATCCAAAGCAGAAAAGGACATCGTAAAATAGTAGAAGAACTGCAACTGCAAACAAAACTCCGGTCCCACCAATAAGCGAACAAGGGCTGAATAATCCACAAGATGATGTAGAAACTCACAGTTTATTGAAAATAAACCAAGTACACACGATCAACGATGACATAGACGAAAAGCAGGTTCCATTCAAATGCAAGACACTGGAAACGGAACCGCACAAACATCAAACAAGACCTCAGATAAAACAGTGCAAGACAGAGTAATACTGCTAGAAATCAGTTAAGCGCTTTCAACCATTACCATGGTCTTCATCAGAACTAACAGTATACATAAACGGCTCAATTTAAAACTTATTTGGCCAAAAGATTTTTTTACTGAAACTTTTTAAAGATGTATTACAACCAATAAGGCATGTACCTGCCAATACGAAGGCACATTCATCTAATGTGTACAACAAACATATGAATGCATTACATCCTAAGTATGCAATCTGCGTTTTAAACATATTATAAGAAACATTTTGTTATAAACCATATTTGTCATCTCAAACAGTGTACATCTAAGAACGACATAAAAAGTCTAAGAAGTCTAAGAACTCCGTATGAAATACACATAGAAGTTTGACTGCCACCCAAAACATTTGCTCCAGTCAAAAGCCCATTTCGGAACCAAATAAACGGGTATATTAAATGCTTCAATGAAGGGTGTGTATAGGTGCAATTCATATCTTATAATAAACAATTAAAAATCTGTAGAGAAAAATCATCGCTAAAAAATGAAAATAAAAAGTGAATAGTAAAACCCAAAATGATTCTCAGCGCATAATAAAGCTGATGAAAATACTAATAAATATGCTAATAATTATCAAAGGCAAAAGTGCTAAGGATAATAACTAAATATCAATAACTGTGGGATATAAAATATTTACTACATAGATATAAGTATGACAAGTGTAATATTATCCTATAAATTGGATGCAAGGAGTTACAATAATATGATAAAATGCTATAATTTGATAATTCTTATGAAAAATATTTTAAAAAGTTTGTAAAAAGTTTTTAAAAAGTTTTTTAAAGATTACAAAAACATTTTCATACCAATAAAAACTAATATTATGTAAATGTGAGTAAGCTGATCATTATATCATAGAAATAGTCATAGTAGTAATCTGATACTAACATACTATGTGTATTTATGAGAATATTGTGTTGAGAATCTATTATTTAATAATGTATTATATTATTCAATTAGTTGTAAAATTCTTAAAAAAATGTCTTAAAAATTCTTAAAAATCCAGTTATAAATAAATTTTATATATGAAAAATTTTGTATGAAAAAATTTTTTTGTATGAAAGAAAATTTTTTTTATATATATAATTCCAATAATGGGTTATATTAAAAACTCTCTAAGTACTATTATACCTCTTAATAATAAATATAATGAATAATAAATAAATAACTGTTCCATATATTAATTATATAAAATATTTAATAATATGATTTCATGTATTGATTCAAAACAAGCTGCTTGAATATATATATCAAAATGTATTATAAAATATGTATATATTATATAATTATAGTACTCATTAATGTTAAAAATGTGAAAATAGTCAAAAATATTAAAAAGTGTGAATGGATCTGCATAAATATATATAGTCTACAATGGACTAAATCATTCATAGAGGTGCAAACATACACAATTGTAAGCGTGTGTGAGCAAAATTATACAATTATTAAATTCTTAGTGGAAAAACATAATTAATTAATTAATTATTTGTACAATCTGTATTGTATGTAATTATGTAAGTAAAGATTTGATAGAGATACACTCATTTAGACCTGGAGGATTGGTGGCATCTAAATAAATTTGCCACCAAGTTTCTTTAAAGGCTATAAGACTTTTAATATTGCCTCCTCTTGGATCATTAGGGATAACTTCCAAAATGACAAATTTGAAAGTGTGCTGTATTCCCTTAACATGAATGTGTCTATATAGGGCATTATTTAAGTCTTTGTTCTTAATGCAATACATATGGTCATATATGCGTTTCTTCAACTGACGCTCGGTTCTTCCTACATAGAATGCAGGACACAAGTCACATAAAGCTATGTAAATAACTTGTTTCGTATTACAATTACCTACTTGACTCACAATAATGCTATAATAATAATATCTGAGGTCTTGTTTGATGTTTGTGCGGTTCCGTTTCCAGTGTCTTGCATTTGAATGGAACCTGGTTTTCGTCTATGTCATCGTTGATCGTGTGTACTTGGTTTATTTTCAATAAACTGTGAGTTTCTACATCATCTTGTGGATTATTCAGCCCTTGTTCGCTTATTGGTGGGACCGGAGTTTTGTTTGCAGTTGCAGTTCTTCTACTATTTTACGATGTTTCCCATATAGAAATGCACACACAGACACATCCCACATCCACACACTTGCCACATTCAGGCTTCAAAACACTATCTAGGTATATTCTGGTACATGTGCGTGTTACAGTAGCATGTAACACTATACTGAGTACTGGCAGCTGTCTGTTGTCATGTTGTTTGTATAGAGTAAAAGGATTGTTCGTTTATCCTACTTCGTTTTGTGGACATTACTTGAAGAAGTGTTACTTTACATGTGTTATTGTTACCACCACCTTCTCTTTTGTAGTTTTGTTTGTATAGGGTGCTGTCAACATCACTGCTTGTTAAGGGAAATGTGCACCCTGCAGTGCATAGCCCCATTTGGCAAAAGCCACATCCCACCCCCACCATTGTGCACACACACTAACCCCACCCACAGTAAAACACATACTTTCCATTTGCAAGATTCAAACCCCTACTTAACTGTGTTATGACCGTAGAGGCAGACACATTAGCAGAGTGTGCTATTTGCATTAGTAGGAGAAATCCTTTCTAATGCTGTACTTAGAGGGTGTTGACATCATCTGTGTGTAGGAGGAGGGATGTGCACCCTGTAGTGTGTTCTCCCAGTTGGAAAAAGTTATTTATCCCTCCCAGCATTATGCACACACACAAGCCCCACTCACACTAACACACATACATTCCCTTTGCAGGGTTCAAACTCCTACTGAACTATATTATGACACCGGAGAAATACACATTAGCAGAGTGCGCTACATGAATTACTGGAGGACTTTAATTCAGGTAATACAGTTATAGAGTCCTGACATCATCAGTGTTTCAAAAGGGGAATCTGCATCCTGTAGTGTACTGTCACAGTTGCTAATAGGGGCATTTCCCACACACACATCGATGTGTTTGAGGTTTGCATATGTGGGGGATCCAGTACTCCAGTGTGATTAGTATATGGTTCGATTGCAACAATGAGGGATATACTTCCAGTGGTGAGCATTTTGTACTCATGTTTGTGATGATCAGGTCTAGTATATCTGCCCCTCTTGTGGGAAGGTTGATTACCTGTTCCATAGCTAAAGAGTGTCTAATCTATGGGAACCCTAGAGCTTGGGTATTGTGGCTTGTGTAATGTTCACAGTCTATGTTTGGGTAGCTGACGTCACCCAGTATGATGGTGTTTGCAGAGAAATCTATACTCTCCTGTGTGAGCATGAAGGCTGTGTGGGAGTCCTGAGTTTGAGAGGGTGCTGTAAGAGCTCCTCTGTGTCTCTTTCCATGTGGTCCAGGGAGGTACATCTCAGGTTGTTTGCACCAGCATGGACAATGACTGCCTCAAACTTGTACTTGCTGTGGAGTGACCTGTGTGCCTGTGTTATGTGGCACATTCTATCACCCGACGGGTAGCTAAATGTGACCCTCACCTTGCTCAGTCTGGAGGGCGGGACGTCAGTCAACAGTTCATGTCAAGCATGTTCACACCCCTCATAAATGATGTGGAAACCTTCAAAGGCCCCAGGCCTGTTAAAAATATGGACCAGACTGCAGATACCTGTATAAAGGCATTCTATGGACACATTCAGGAATGCATGGATCATGCAACCACATATGAAAGCATGACCCAATCCTCCAAAGGCAGACATCCTGTGTGCCGGACACCAGCCATAAACAAACTATACAATAGAAGGATGAAGCCACTACATGATACAACAAACTCCCAAAATGTGAAGGCATCACTGATGAGTATTAGAAGACAACTACAGGCACTCATACGATTGTCTAAGGCCATCTTTGAGAGAAGATTCCACAAGCCACTGAGGATAATCACAAGGCTTTCTGTAGTTATGTTAGGAACCTGGGTGGTAATACCCAGATATGCTCAGAGGTAATCCAAGATGTCACATGAAATACAAAACACACAGACATTGCCATCATCCTAGTGGACAGGTTCACTGCTACCTTCTCCCCCCCACCACACCAAAAGGGCAAATATGTCTCCCAGAAGAGTGCTGCCCCCCCCTGACATCACAGATGCTCAGGTAAGAGCTGCCCTCTCCAAAGCAATAAACACTGCATCAATGGGACCAGACAGTGCCCCAGGCTGTGTCCTACATGAACCACAAGAAGAGCTACACCCAGACATAACACTACTGTTCAATCCCAGCCTTACTACACGATATGTGGCCAAAGAGTGGCGTACAGCAACAGTGGTCCCTCTACATTCAGGTGGTGCCTTATTGGATCCTAGACACTATTCGCCCCATATGTCTGAATAGCTTGGTCTGCAAAGCTATGGCAAGGATCATCATGAACCTCACATATATAGATATTGGAGACCTACAGACATGTCACCATACACAGTTTGGCTTTGTTAATGGCAGATCCTGCCTCTCAAACCTGTTTGATTTCTTTGAAACAGTCAACAAGGCCACTGTCAAGGGGAAGGAGGTCTACACAGCCTACCTGGACCTTGCATAAGCCTTTGATACAATACCCCACTTGTGCATTCTAGGGAAGCTCACCAGTGTACATATTAACCCCTATGTCACTATGGATATTGCACAGTGGCTCAAGGGCAGAACACACATGGTTAGAATTGCTGGAGCCATGTCAGCCTCAAACCAGTTACAAGTGGTGTCCCACAAGGCTCAGCCCTGGGAGCTGTCATGTTCATTATATATTTATCATAGGTACAGGCCAACATGGAAGTACTGTGGCTGAGCAAGTCGCAGATGACTGCAAACCGGACACCATAATCAACTCTCCAGCTAACACACGCATCCTCCAAAAGGGCCTCTTGCAAACACACGACTTGTGCCACAGCCATGGCCTCAAGTTGAATGACAAAAAGCGTATAGTCATCCCCTTTGTCAAACACAAAGTGACCACAAGGTACCACATATGTGTTAATCCATTAAGTGCAGACGAAGGAATTATGGACCTTGGGGTACACAGGTTGATAGCATTCTACCATTTGACAACAACATGGACAAAGTGGTTAGGAAAACATTTTATATGGGCCACATCATCATGATGGGATCCACATGTAGATCAGGGGAGGACATTGTGCCCCTTTACTCATCCCTCATCATGCCCATAATTGACTATAATGACCCTGTCGGCATGCACCTTACCAGACACCTGCAGCAACTGGAAAGACCACATACGTACCTCGACAAGAGGATCAAAGGGCTCAAACAGATGCCACATACATCTGTTTGACAGCAGCTGTACTCAGTGGCATACTGCCTCTTCATAGGCAATCTGTGCCTGACATATAAAGCCATGTCAAACCCTCACTTAATGGCCATGCTGCACCTCAGAATATCCAGATCCCATCAGGATACACGCTGGAAAGACTTGAACCTCAGGAGTGATATACATAGGACATGCTGGAGGGGCACATTCATAACTCAGAGGCTCCCTTCATTCTGGAATATTATCCCAATAGAGATTAGGCAGAGTCACTCAGTGACTATCTTCAAGAGTGATATTAATGACTGGATGTGACATTGTAAGGTTACCCTGGGTATCACTTATGTGTCACTGTTAGACAGAGGCACAGTATACTAACCTTGGAAAAGGGCATAGCAAGATAGATTTACAATGCATGGTGAAAGCCACACACATTCTGGCTAGGTGGATACATGCCCTGGGCAGACATCCCTGTATGAACCTATGGACCTATGTATCTTGTTCACCATTGGCCCTATGTGCTGTTAATCACCAATGCAATCTCAATGCTATGGTAGCATGAGCAAAGGTCAGTTGTCAGTCACCTCTATGGTACAGTTGTGGAATATGTGAGTCATGTAGTAATGTCACAGCTGCCACATGTACACAGTCAACCCTATCCCCTACCCATGGATGTACAACACATTTATGAGATGGAAACACATGGCCAAACTGTGGAATAAGCACTCTGAACCCAGTACTGGCATAACCTGTCAGGTGGCATTAAATACTACACTGACAGCAATACCAGTCTGATGTGGACCTACACTGACAGCAATGCAAGCATGGAAACACACCGGGCCATTCGTGGAGCCTAAGGATAGCATCCTGCATGACTGGCAGACACCTCTGCAGCTGGCACACAGGCATACATTAGGCCTGTACACAGCACGCATAACACATAGCACACAAATCCTGTGCGCCAAACATGCACAGTCTGAACAGCTATACAACACTACTGCTGCAGTTGTGTTAGGTACTTTTATTGTCCAGTACAGTGAGGACATGTTCACAAGGCTGGACAAGGTGTAGGTCACAGTGATATGCTCATGGGGCACTATGGTCCACCACATAACACAAGCATACAGGTCAGTCAGATGCATGGACACATATGACTCAGTCATTGTCCATGCCACCACAGCTGATGTGGGAAGTCCCTCACTGGGATACATGATAGGGAACATGGAAGGGATCACGGAGCAAGTGACACAGGCTGGTAGAACCCTGGCCTTGGTTGGCATCAGACCCTCACCAGGGATTCTGACATATTACTGAATGCTAATGAATTACTGTAGCTACAACACCCTAGCTGAACGGTTCTTAGCATGCGGTCACTGCATTGCTATGGAATAACATCTTACCACTCCCACAACAGGTGAAAACATGCAGCACCTCTTCATCAACAACAAGTAGACTATATGCCCCAGACCAGGTGTGTATCCCTCACTACTAGGCTGATAGCATCTACATCTCACACTGTATATACACATCCCACATGCAGCACCTGCACAGAAGACCACAGTCATAATGTTACCCTGTGCAAATACCATGTATTCACATGTGGCAGGCATCACACATAGTAACCATTAAAGGTCACAGGTACATATGTGTATTTGGCACACGCATACATCATGTGTGCATTGCCATAACTGGTTTAATCAATGTCATGCATTATTGTGAGAGACAACCCGCACACATGGGCATTCTGTGTGGGCAAAACACACGTGGCATGTCTGTAATCAAAAGCCATAAATAATTGTGATATCGTTTAGAAAGGGGAATGTGCATCCTGTAGTGTGTTTTCCCAGTTGCTAAAAGGGATATTTCTGTCATACACACTTACCCCCCCCATCAAAAGCCATAAATAATTGTGATATCGTTTAGAAAGGGGAATGTGCATCCTGTAGTGTGTTTTCCCAGTTGCTAAAAGGGATATTTCTGTCATACACACTTACCCCCCCCATAATGTTACCCTGTGCAAATACCATGTATTCACATGTGGCAGGCATCACACATGGTAACTATTAAAGGTCACAGGTACATATGTGTATTTGGCACACACATACATCATGTGTGCATTGCCATAACTGGTTTAATCAATGTCATGCATTATTGTGAGAGACAACCCGCACACATGGGCATTCTGTGTGGCAAACACACGGCATGTCTGTAATCAAAGGCCATAAATAATTGTGATATCGTTTAGAAAGGGGAATGTGCATCCTGTAGTGTGTTTTCCCAGTTGCTAAAAGGGATATTTCTGTCATACACACTTACCCCCCCCCATCAAAAGCCATAAATAATTGTGATATCATTTAGAAATTGGAATGTGCATCCTGTAGTGTGTTTTCCCAGTTGCTAAAAGGGATATTTCTGTCATACACACTTACCCCCCCCATCAAAAGCCATAAATAATTGTGATATCGTTTAGAAAGGGGAATGTGCATCCTGTAGTGTGTTTTCCCAGTTGCTAAAAGGGATATTTCTGTCATACACACTTACCCCCCCCCATAATGTTACCCTGTGCAAATACCATGTATTCACATGTGGCAGGCATCACACATGGTAACTATTAAAGGTCACAGGTACATATGTGTATTTGGCACACACATACATCATGTGTGCATTGCCATAACTGGTTTAATCAATGTCATGCATTATTGTGAGAGACAACCCGCACACATGGGCATTCTGTGTGGGCAAAACACACGCATGTCTGTAATCAAAAGCCATAAATAATTGTGATATCGGTTAGAAAGGGGAATGTGCATCCTGTAGTGTGTTTTCCCAGTTGCTAAAAGGGATATTTCTGTCATACACACTTACCCCCCCCATCAAAAGCCATAAATAATTGTGATATCGTTTAGTAAGGGGTATGTGCATCCTGTAGTGTGTTTTCCCAGTTGCCAAAAGGGATATTTCTGTCACACACATTTATTGTAATCAAAAGCCATAAATAATTGTGATATCGTTTAGTAAGGGGTATGTGCATCCTGTAGTGTGTTTTCCCAGTTGCCAAAAGGGATATTTCTGTCATACACACTTTAGCCCCCATAATGTTACCCTGTGCAAATACCATGTATTCACATGTGGCAGGCATCACACA
>NC_056735.1:963624609-963642109 GCF_019279795.1 Protopterus annectens
TAAATTTTTGTGCAAATACCATGTATTCACATGTGGCAGGCATCACACATGGTAACTATTAAAGGTCACAGGTACATATGTGTATTTGGCACACACATACATCATGTGTGCATTGCCATAACTGGTTTAATCAATGTCATGCATTATTGTGAGAGACAACCCGCACACATGGGCATTCTGTGTGGGCAAAACACACGTGGCATGTCTGTAATCAAAAGCCATAAATAATTGTGATATCGTTTAGAAAGGGGAATGTGCATCCTGTAGTGTGTTTTCCCAGTTGCTAAAAGGGATATTTCTGTCATACACACTTACCCCCCCCCATCAAAAGCCATAAATAATTGTGATATCGTTTAGAAAGGGGAATGTGCATCCTGTAGTGTGTTTTCCCAGTTGCTAAAAGGGATATTTCTGTCATACACACTTACCCCCCCCATCAAAAGCCATAAATAATTGTGATATCGTTTAGAAAGGGGAATGTGCATCCTGTAGTGTGTTTTCCCAGTTGCTAAAAGGGATATTTCTGTCATACACACTTACCCCCCCCATAATGTTACCCTGTGCAAATACCATGTATTCACATGTGGCAGGCATCACACATGGTAACTATTAAAGGTCACAGGTACATATGTGTATTTGGCACACACATACATCATGTGTGCATTGCCATAACTGGTTTAATCAATGTCATGCATTATTGTGAGAGACAACCCGCACACATGGGCATTCTGTGTGGGCAAAACACACGTGGCATGTCTGTAATCAAAAGCCATAAATAATTGTGATATCGTTTAGAAAGGGGAATGTGCATCCTGTAGTGTGTTTTCCCAGTTGCTAAAAGGGATATTTCTGTCATACACACTTACCCCCCCCATCAAAAGCCATAAATAATTGTGATATCGTTTAGAAAGGGGAATGTGCATCCTGTAGTGTGTTTTCCCAGTTGCTAAAAGGGATATTTCTGTCATACACACTTACCCCCCCCCATCAAAAGCCATAAATAATTGGGATATCATTTAGAAATGGGAATGTGCATCCTGTAGTGTGTTTTCCCAGTTGCTAAAAGGGATATTTCTGTCATACACACTTACCCCCCCCATAATGTTACCCTGTGCAAATACCATGTATTCACATGTGGCAGGCATCACACATGGTAACTATTAAAGGTCACAGGTACATATGTGTATTTGGCACACACATACATCATGTGTGCATTGCCATAACTGGTTTAATCAATGTCATGCATTATTGTGAGAGACAACCCGCACACATGGGCATTCTGTGTGGGCAAAACACGTGGCATGTCTGTAATCAAAAGCCATAAATAATTGTGATATCGTTTAGAAAGGGGAATGTGCATCCTGTAGTGTGTTTTCCCAGTTGCTAAAAGGGATATTTCTGTCATACACACTTACCCCCCCCATCAAAAGCCATAAATAATTGTGGTATCGTTTAGAAAGGGGAATGTGCATCCTGTAGTGTGTTTTCCCAGTTGCTAAAAGGGATATTTCTGTCATACACACTTACCCCCCCCCATCAAAAGCCATAAATAATTGTGATATCATTTAGAAAGGGGAATGTGCATCCTGTAGTGTGTTTTCCCAGTTGCTAAAAGGGATATTTCTGTCATACACACTTAGAAAGGGGAATGTGCATCCTGTAGTGTGTTTTCCCAGTTGCTAAAAGGGATATTTCTGTCACACACACTTGCTGGATTCAAACCCCTATCTAACTATGTTATGACACTAGAGACAGACGCATTAGCAGAGCACGCTACTCGCATTACTGGGGGATTTCTTTTCTCCTGATATACTTATAGGGTGCTGACATCATCAGAGTTTAGAAAGGGGAATGAGCATCCTGTGGTGTGTTTTCACAGTTGCCAAAAGGGATGTTCTTTTCATACACACTTACACCCCTTCACACACACTTGCCGGATTCAAACTCCTACCTAACTATCTTATGACACTAGAGACGGACGCATTAGCAGAGCGCGCTATTCGCATTACGGGGAGAGTTCTTTTCCCCTGATTTACTTATAGGATGCTGACATCATCAGAGTTTAGAAAGTGGAATGAGCATCCTGTGGTGTGTTTACACAGTTGCCAAAAGGGATGTTCCTTTCATACACACTTACCCCCCTTCACACACACTTGCCACTTGCTGGATTCAAACCCCTACCTAACTATGTTATGACACTGGAGACGGACGCATTAGTGGAACATACTATTCAAATTACTGGGAGATTTCTTTTCTCCTGATATACTTATAGGGTGCTGACATGATCAGTGTCTAGAAAGGGGAATGAGCATCCTCTGGTGTGTTTTCACAGTTGCTAAGTGTAACATTTGGACTAAGTGTGTGAGCATGCCCAGTTCAGCCTTCCCATGGCATGTTGTGTGAAAGATGTCTCATTTATCTAAGTGTGTGAGCATGCCCAGTGTGAGCTTTCCATATGTTGAACTCTGCAGCCCATCACATTTGTGGATGAGTGTGACCTTCAACAAATACCTCCAGTTTATGGTTGTGTGTTCTGTGCCATGTTGTGTAGTTACTGTCCAAATGCTTTTTGTGTGAACACAACAGGGAGTATACTGTGCCTGCAGGTTTTGCATGGGATACTTTGCACACAATTGTCAACATCCGTTCATACTGACCTAACACTGTAGTACTGTATAGTGTAGTGGTTCAGTACTTTCACTGTGGTGGTCAGTATCCTGGGCTTTAGTCCTATCACTGCTTTACATTTCCATAGTGTGCACAACAGCCTGGTTAGGGTCCAGTTGTGCACATCTACACAAAGGCAGTGCCTCTACGGACCCTGGTAATTACCACCCCATAAGCTTAACAAGTCTAGTCTGCAAAGCTATGGAGAGGATCATAATGGAGCTCATAAACAAAGATATAGAGGACATGCGGACATTGGACCCGTCCCAGTTTGGCTTGGTCAAGGGCAGATCATGTCTTTTGAACTTGGTCGACTTCTTCAAAACAGTCACTAAGGCCATTGCTGTGGGAAGGGCAGTCCATACAGCCTACCTTTACCTTGCAAAGGCTTTCGACACAATACCCCACTCGGGTATTGTAGAAGGACCTAACAACCTAAATGTAAACCTATATGTCACAGGATGGGTTGCAAACTGGCTTAAGGACAGGACCCACAGGGTTAGAGTTGCTGGCGCTATGTCAGACTCCAAGCTGGTCAGAAGTGGTGTCCCACAGGGCTCAGTCCTTGGCCCCCTATTGTTCGTCATCTACTTCTCAGAGGTACAGGCCAACATGGGAGGACTTTGGCTGACAAGGTTTGCAGATGACTGCAAACTGGGTGCCATAGTGGACAGGGCATCAGACACGGATATCCTTCAGAAGGGACTCACGGACACTGATAGCTGGTGCCAGAGCCATGGCCTGACATTAAATGCCAAAACATGTATAGTCATACCCTGTGGGGAAAAGCAAGGTAACCCCAAGCTACCATATAGGTGGCAATCCTGTAAGCACAGAGGAGGTTATCATGGACCTGGGGACCCAGGTTGACAGTGGCCTTTCTCCTGACACTCACATTGTTAACGTGGCTAGAAAGACCTTCTACATTGCCCACCTGATCAGGAAGGGATTCACATCCAGATCTAGTGGGGTCATTGTTCCCCTGTACTCTTCACTTATCAGACCAATGATCGAGTACAATGCCCCATTCTGGATGTATCTCACCTGACATCTGCAGCAATCAGAGAGATCCCAAAGTCCCCACCAAAAGGATAAAGGGTCTCCAACATCTGTCATATGCTGCCAGATTGAAGACACTCCAGAGGTGACATGTGCCTGACATGCAAGACCATGTCCAACCAGGAAGTAATGGACATGCTCCACCTCAAAATCGCCAAATCCACCAGAACCACTAGGGCAAGTGACTTAAATCTTAGCAGGGATATAAGTAGGACATATTGGAGGGATAGATTTATCACTCAGAGACTCCCTATGCTGTGGAATACAATCCTGGTCCATGTGAGGCAGAGCACCTCACTGGCTCTGTTCACGGGGAATCTTTACCTGTGGATGGGAGATCATAGGTTTACCCCGGGGACCATCTCTGTGCCACTGCTGGACAGAGGCACGACAAACTAATGGGCACAGTATTGTTTCCATATAAGGGGTGGCGTACCCCACAAAACTCTGGGCTGGGCTTATACCTGCCTTAGGGCAGATAGCCTAGTATAAACCTATGAACCTATCTGACCATGTTGCATTATGTTCGGATATGAACTACTTACAACAGCCTCATCCAACATCAGTAGTGTATTCCACAACATAGGTGTACATTGGCAAACACTACCGATGTGCCCTAGGCCATTTCTAATGCTAGTCTGAGAGTGTGTTTGTCCTTTGACACATTGTAAGTGTAGTTTGCCATGACATATGTCTTGTGTAGTATACTGTGCCTCTGTCTACCTGGTTCATAACATTGATACCCAGGGTAAACCTACCGTCTCCCATCCACTCATTAAAATTCCTGTTGAGGAGAATCAATGAGTGACTCTATGGATAACCTGTACTGGTAGTTTACTCATGCATGGGGGTGGCTTCTGTGTTATGGATAATGCAGTACAGCTTGTCCTATGTATGTCAGTGCTGGGGTTCAGGTCCCTCATGTGCATAGCTCACTGCCATTCAGATTGTACAAGGTGCAACATGTTCATTGATTCCAGCTTGGACATGGCTTTCTACATCAGGCACAGCTTGCGTCTGGGTGGCCAGCATGGCAGTGTGTGGAGTTGCACTCTGTTTAATCAGGCAACACATTACATGTGTTCAAGCTCTTTGATACTCCTGGTGAGGTACTGTTGTGGACTTTACAGTTGATGGAGGTGTCTGCTGAGGTACACCCCACAGGGGCTGTTGTGTTCATTTGTAACGCTGATGAAGGATAACTGCAGAACCGCAATGACCTCCCCTTATCTAGATGTCATAACCTTCATGATTAGGTTGGTATATGGATTGTTTCTGTTAACACTACAGCCACATGTTTGTCCTATGCAGGATATCTATCCCCTTGTGTACCCAGGTCCGTCATTACATGTGATGTATGTAATGGGTTAACACCTATGTGGTAATTGGTGGTCACTTACTGTATATCCACAGAGGTTGACTATACCGTTGTCTCCATTTCACATGCTGACATGGCTATGGCACCGGTTGTCTGTTTCTATGTGTCCCTTTTGTGGGACGCTTGTGTCAGCTGGAGTGTCAGATATGTTAGGCAGTTTGTAGTCCTCTGCAAACATGTTCAGGCACAGTCCTTACATGTTGGCCTGTACCTATGGGGCATATATACCAGACAGGAAAGGTCCCAGGACCAAGCTTTGTGGGATGCCTGTTATATGTGGTTTGTAGTCTGACATGGCTACAGCATGTCTGGCCATGTCAGTTCTGTCATTGGTCTGGTTTGCAACCCCTCTAGTGATATTGGGGTGTATATTTAAGCTGGTGAGCATATCTATATTGAACACGTAGGGTATTGTATGGAAGGCTTTGCAAGGTCCAGCTACACTGTGTGGGCCACATTGCCCTCATCAGTGACCTCAATCACTGTTTCAACTGAGTCACACATGTTTAGGGGTGGGGTCTGCACTTCATAAACCCACACTGGCTAGGGTCGGGTGTCAATAGATCCCCAATATCGTTATGTCTGCAGTACATGCTGATCCTTACCATAGCTGTGCAGACCAAGCTTCTCAGGAATCTGTGGTGGTTGTTTTTAGTATCCATTCAGGCGACACCTTTCTTGAGAACACCCACTGTTGTTGTACACTGCTCTTTGGGTACATATCCTGTGGTAAGGCTGACATAATGTCAGGGAGGCAGCGATCTGCTGGGGAAGATATTTGGCATTATGAGGGGGGGGTTTGCACTGCACCTGTCAGGATGTATGTTGGCAATACGTGTGTGTGTTTGGTATGTTGTTTGTAATATTTGTGTGATCCAGAGCATATCCAGGAATTCACAACAAGCTTACTACCATCAGTTGCAGCAGCCTTGGAGTTATCCTTAGTGTTCCGTACAATTTGTATCATAGTAGGTTCATGGGTTCATACTAGGCTATCCACCCTAGGGCATTTGTAAGCATAGCCACAGTGCGTGTGGCTTTTGCCACCCCTTGCTATGTGAATATTATGGCCACTTATGATTTACTTAGCTGTGCCTCTGTCTGGACATGACACAGCAAAGACCCCCAGTGTACATCTACATGTATCCATCCATTTTGCTAACTTCCTGTTGAAGAGTGTCAGTGAGGGGCTCTGCCTAACATGTAGTGGTATTCTGTTCCAGGGTGTGGAGAGACTCAAGGTTAGGTATCTGTCCCTCCAGCACATCCTATTTGATTATGTGTTAAGGTTGACATCTCTGACTCACACAGCTCCGATGGCTTTGGGTCTTCTGGGGTGGAGCATGTCCATTATTTCTGTGTTGGACATGGACTTGTACAACAGACATACAATGCCTCTGTGTTGGCAGTATGTGACTGCATTCGGCTGTGGTGTCTACAGCCAGGTGGCATGTGAGATATAGTTGAGACCCTTTATGACTCTTGCTGAGGTACATTTGAGGTCTTTCAAACTGCTGCAGGTGCCAGGTAATGTACATCCCAAATGAGGCATTGTATTACAATATGGTCTGATAGGGGAACAGTATAGGGGCACAATGACCTTTGTTGACGTAGATGTGACGCCTTTCATGATACAGTGTCCAATATAGACAGTCTTCCTAGACAGATTGGCAATGTGGCTGTCACATGACAGGTGACTGTCCACTTGTGTCACCGGGTCCCTGATTACTCCTTCCACACATAATGGTTTACCACTTATGTGGTAATTTGTGTGTACCTTGTTTTGTATTTGGTGGTACATTCATCCTGTCCACTGTCTTCAGGACAGTGGGGTGGGGTTCCTGTGTGTGAGAGTGTGGTCTGTAGCATGCTACAGACTGTACAGCAGTCTTGCGTACAGGAAGTTGCACATGGGTGGACTGCAATGACATAGGCATTGTCAGTTAACTGGACGTATGGCTGTCTGTGCTGAATATGGATACTCACCCTCCTTTTATGTTTTGTTACAGGTTTTGTGGCCATAACACATGATATGTGGTATTACCTGGTAGTGCTGGTGTGCTGTCATGAGGCTCGCAGCAGGTGTGTATCACTGGACTGACATCAATGTTCTCCATACTGGGGAGGGCCTCAGGAGCATGCATATTGGGGTTTACACATCTGGCATTGATCAGCATTACCCTTCTGTTTCTTTCCAGTTTTGTTTTCTATGGTGCTGGGTTGCTCTTTTCGGCCTTGCCTACGGGAGGATCTCTGTAGTTTGCAAAAGCCTTAGGCAATATCCAGACGCTCATGGGTAACAGGTGCAAGCCATCCCTGGGACAGCAGCATGTCTCACTATGGAGTCACCTATTACAACTGTATCAGGCATGTTGTTTCTCCTTCTGTCCTGTGACTGTTTGGCACACCAGCTTTGTGTACTATGTGTTACATGTGCTATGTCTGGAGTTTGTTTTATTGGGTGTCTGCTTTGGAAGCTTGTGTTGGTGTTGTTTGTTTGTAATTAGGGCCTCTGGGGATGTTTTTGTGTTTATGTGTTTGGTTTACAGTCGTTGTAGGTCTATGTGGGACTGGGTTTGTGGTGTATGTGGTTACCTTGTCCTCCTGACTAGTTTTGACAGTACTGATTTGGGGGTGCTCAGGCCCCGGTTTGGCTACCTGGTTGCGTCTATCACATACATTTGTATTTATTGGGGTGAGTTGTTGTTGTGTGTGTACTTGGGACAAGTGTCACATTGCCACTGGATTCACAGATTCTACTTGTTTTGCCTACCCTTAGTGGATTGTATGTGTGGACACATTTTATTGCCATACTAGTGATCACTGATTACTTCACTTTTCATGTTAGATCTATCATGTGGTAGCTTCCTCATTCTCTTCAATGGTTTAGTAATTTATGGTGTCCAGCATGCCAGATGCCTGGGTGTATGGCATTGTGTCTTGTTGTTTGTGATTGCAGACTCCAAGCACTCTTGGCTGTGTTCCTGGTATGCCTGTATAACATGTTCTGCAGTGTGTCCCGTATTCTGGACCTGCTTTTCATGGATTCCACATTGGTTTGTAGGGGTGCAAGCTATGCTTTATACATGTGTTTCACTGTGGTAGTCTGGCCAGGGACTGGGGTCGTGATGTGTAACTACAGTGTGCTTACTCTATGGTCTGGTCTTACCAGTGAGGGATACACTTCTCATCTTGACATCCAGTACACATATTTCTGATTATCACATCCAGTATGCTTACCCCTCTTGTGGAAGTGTTACATTTTGCATGTCCGTTTTGTTTGATGGATTCTGGGAAATTGTCTACACTTGTGTCAGTGCTAGTATAATACAAAGAGTATAGTGACATACACCTCAAAAGCTGACTTCACACTTCTTTGGACTGAGATGGTATCCGTTAAGGCCACTGGGCCAGTGGAAACCACAACACACAATGGTGACTCCTTCACAGACACTTTCTACGGGTATCTCTGAGATAGCATGGACCATGCAATCACTAATAGAAACACGACCCTCTCCGCCAAGGGAATGTGGCCTGTCTGGTGGACCCCAGCCATACACAGACTGTATAACAGATGAAGGATACTAATGCAAGACAGAGCTACATCTCCTAAAGGGAAGGCGGCTGTGAGCAGCACTAGTGGAAAGCTACATTCTCTCATAAAGACATCCAAGGTCAACTTTGAGACATAAACACCAAAGACGGTAGAGATAACCACACTGCCTTCTTCAGTTATGTCAGACACCTGGGTGGGAACCCTCAGATATGCTCTGAGTTGGTACACAACAACATATATTTCAGTGACCTGACAGATATTGGCAACATTCTGGCAGACAGGTTCAGTGCAATTTTCCCCCTCCCTCACCCCCAACAGAAGATAGTTATCACAGATGAATGTAACCTCACTGTCATCTCAGATGTCCATGTGGGAGCCGCACTCAGCAAAGACAAGAACACAGCATCATTGGGACCTGATGGTATCCCCAGTTGCGTGCTATGTGAACTCCAGAAGGAGCTATATACATATACTGTATATACAAATGCTATTTAACCTTAGCCTTGCTACAGGATATGTACCTGAACACTGGCGTACAGCAACAGTGGTCCCACTCCGCAAAGGAGATGCCTCCACAGACCCTGGGGACTACCACCACACAAGCTTAACCAGCCTTGTCTGCAAAGCTATGGAAAGAGTCATCATGGAGCTCTTAAACAGAGACATTGGTGACCTACAGACCCTTGATCCCACCCAGTTCAGCTTTGTACAGGGCAGATCCTGCATTTTGCACATGTTTGACTATTTTGATACTGTCAGTAGGGCCATTGATGAGGCCTACGCGGTCCACACAGCCTACCTGCACTTGGCTAGGGCCTTTGACACAATACCCCACTCAGGTATCATAGACAAGCTCAACAGCTGAAATATCAAATCATATGTCACAGCATAGTTTTCAAAATGGCTAGGAAACAGAACCCATGACATCGACATTGCAGGTGCCTTGTCAGATTCCAAGCCAGTCACACGTGGTGTCCCACAAAGATCTGTCCTGGGACCTGTCTTATTTGGCATTTACTTTTCAGATGTGAAAGCAAACATAGGACGGTTGTGGCTGACAAAGTTTGCAGATGACTGCAACCCAGGCACCATATGTGAATACATCAGCCAGCACACACATCCTATAGAATGCCATCACAAAGACAGATAGCTGGTGCCGGAATCATGGCCTGAAACTGACTGCAACTGATGTGTGGTCATCCCCTTTGGGAGGAAAAAAGTACACACAAATCAATACATAGACAGCAACCCACTGAGCACAGAATACAAATCAGACTACAAATCAGACATGTGGTTTGGGGGGCTTGATATCTTCCTGTCTTTCAACAGTTTGTTGTCTATTCCTTCTGGCATGTCATGGGATCAGTTGCTAGTGTCCTCTCCTGCTCAGCTGGTGAACCTGGGAATATTGAGGCAATGTTACAATTGATGCATGTACACAGACAACCCTCTCCTTCTCCCACAAAACACAAATGCATGCAAGAGATGCAACTATATAGCCAACCTGGAGGCTGAGCTCTCTCAACATAGGACTGACAGGACCAGAGAGGAGGAGAAGGTGACCACATGCACACCACAAACCCAGTCTCACATAGCACTATCACAACTTCATATCATACACATAAACACACAAAGACATACTCGGAGGCTCTGATCACAGATCTACCATACCAGCAGAGGCCACCACAGCAGACACCCAAACAACTGCCTCCACAGGGCACAGCACATGCAACACATAGACCACAGAGTCAGTGTGCCAAACATTCACAGCCCTTATGGCCAAACACAATGCCAGAAACACTTGTCATAGGTGACTCCATAGTCAGACACACTGACGTCCCGCTCACCAGATTGAGTAAGGTGAAGGTCACAGTAAGCTGACTTTCGGACACTGGGGTCCAACACATAATGCAAGCACTCAGGTCACTCAACTGCAAGTACAAGTATGACTCAGTCATTGTCCATGCTGGTGTGAACGACCTGAGATGTACCTCCCTGGACTACATGAAAAGAGACATAGAGGAGCTCTCTGCTTATGTGGCCCAGGCAGGTATGACCCTGACCTTGACCAGTATCCTACCTTCACCAAGAATGATGCCACAATACAGAGACAAGATGATCAGCTGTTATAGTTGGCTTAATCTATGGTGTCATTCAAAGGGGATCCAATGTCCGTCTGCCTGGGATGACATGCTGGACAAGCCACACTGATTCGCAAGGTTACGGCTTGCACCTGTCATCCCTGGGCTTCCGGAATTTGGCTCAGGCTCTTGCAACCCCCATTGTGCCTTTTTTAGGCAAGGCTCAGATTCTAAACCTACCACCCTAGAACACAAAAAAGGAAGTGAACTAAGGGTGATGCTGCTCAATGCCAGACGTCTCAACCTCAAGATGCACGCACTCAAAGCCCTTCTCAGTATGGGGAACATCGATGTCTGTGCTGTGACTGTAACCTGGTTCAAGGCTCCTGACAGCACCCCAGCAGTATCAGGTGTTACCTCATATCATGCGTTCCGGCCCCAAAATCTCGACGACACCAAGAAAGGAGAGTGGGTGTCCATATTCATCAAGGACACCCTCACCTCAAGGTTGGTGGCAACACACGATGCATCGGAGACCATCCAGGTGCAATTAACCGTAGTCAAGACTGCTCAGCAGTTTGTAGCAGATTACAGGCTACCCTCTCAAACTCAGGAACCTCACACAGCTTTCCTGAAAACACTGGAGGGGATAAATGTATCTCCAAACACCATCATACTGGGTGATTTCAACTATCCCAATATAGACTGGAATCACTGATCAAGCCCTAATCAAGCCCCAACACTCTAGGCCAAAGGTTCCTAGGGTTCATAACCTCAAATGCCATGGAACAACTAGTCACCATCCCCACAAGAGGAGACAACATACTAGATGACATCATCACGAACATGGGGTCACGATGTTCAACACCAGAAGTATACCCATCATTGGTGAGATCAAATCATAAACTAATCTCACTGGAAGTCCACATCCCGCCCCCACCCCAGATAAAGAACACCACAGTGAAGAACTTCTCAGAAGCCAACTTCACACTTCTAAAGACTGGTGTGGTCTCTTTCAAGGCCCCCAAGCCAGCGAAAACCATTACCCAAACCGCTGAATCACTTACAAATGCCTTCTACCAGCACCTCCAGGACTGCATTGATCAGGCAATCCCACACAAAACAAAGACTCTTTGTACCAAAGGCATGCGTGCAGTCTGGTGGACCCCAGCCATAAACATGCTCTACATCAGAAGGAAGGTGCTACTACACGATAGAGCAAATTCCATAGAAGGGAAGACACCCCTGCTCATTATGCGTAAAGAACTGAGATCTCCCATAAAATCATCCAGGGCACATTTTGAGAGAAAACTCGCTAAGGACTCAGAAGACAATCATGAGGCCTTTTTTAGCTATGTTGGAAGCCTGGGAGGAGACTCCCAGATATGCTCAGGATTAGTTCATAATGATGTAAAGATCACTGAACCTACAGACATTGGCAACATAGTGGCTGACAGGTTCAGTGCATATTCCCCCCCCCCCCAAAGGGAGGGATATCTATACCAGGGGATTGTAGCCCCCCAAACATCTCAAATGCTCAGATGAGAACTGCTCTATCCAAGGCGTGAAACACAGCATCCATGGGACCGGATGGTGTCCCCGGTTGTGGGCTCCATGAACTCAATGAGGAATTGAACCCGCAGTTAGGGCAGCTGTTTAATCTGGGCCTTACCTCAGGATATGTACCCAAGGAGTGGCGTACAGCAACGGTGGTCCCACTTCACAAAGGTGGTGCCTCCACCAACCCCGGACACTACCGTCCCATCAGCTTGGCAAGCCTGGTCTGCAAAGCTATGGAGAGGATCATAATGGAACTCATGAATGAAGACATAGGGGACTTGCAGACTTTGGATCCAACACAGTTTGGCTTTGTCAAGGGCGATCATGCCTTTCAAACTTGGTTGACTATTTCAGAACGGTCACCAAGGCCATTGACGAGGCAAAGCAGTCCACACAGCCTACCTTGACCTGGCAAAGGCTTTCAATACAGTACCCCACTCAGGTATCATTGACAAACTCACCAGCTTAAATGTAGACCCATACGTCACAAGATGGGTTACAAACTGGTAAGTGACAGCACCCACAGGGTCAAGGTTGATGGCGCCATGTCACACTCAAAGCCTGTCACAAGTGGTGTCCCACAGGGCTCAGTCCTGGGCCCACTTTTGTTCGGCATCTACTTTTCAGACGTACAAGCAGACACAGGAGGATTATGGCTGACAAGGTTTGCAGATGACTACTAACTGGGAACCATAGTTGACAACCCATCTGACACAGACATCCTTCAGATGGGTCTCATAGAAACGGATAACTGGTGCCAGAGCCATGGCCTACAGTTAAATGCTAAACAATGCATAGTCATACCCTTTGGGAAGAACAAGGTTACCCCTAGTTCCCATATAGGTGTTACTCCTCTAAGCACAGGAGAGGTTATCAGGGATCTGGCCACCCAGGTTGACAGTAACCTTTCGTTTGACACTCACGTTGCCAGAGTAGTTAGGAATACCTTCTACATTGCCCACCTCATCATGCAGGGATTCACATCTAGATCAAGGGAGGTCATTGTTCCCCTGTACTCATCACTCATCAGACCAATGATTGAGTACAATGCCCCATTCGGAATGTTTCTGACCCAACACCTGCAGCAATTGGACAGGCCCCACACATTGCTCACCAGACGGATAAATGGTCTCAAATGTATGTCTTATGCTGCCTGACTGCAGGAACACCAGCTCTATTCAGTCACCTACCATCTGCTCAGAGGTGGCCTGTGCCTGACATACTAGGCCATGTCCAACCCGGAATTAATGAACATGCTTCACCTCAAAACCTCTAACTCCATCAGATCTACACAGGCAGGAGACTTAAACCTCAACACAGCTATTCATAGGGCATGCTGGAGGGACAGATTCATCACCGAGAGACTCCCTATGCTGTGGAACATCATCCTGGTACATGTGAGGCTGGGCACCTCGCTGGCTTTGTTCGAGAGAAATCATGACCAATGGATGGGTTATCGCAGGTATACCCCAGGGATAACCTCAGTGTCACTGCTTGACAGAGGCACAGCAACATAATGGGCATATTATCCTTAGAACTGAAGGGGTGGCAGAAGCCACAAAACTCTCGGCTAGGCTTATATATGCCCTAGGGCAGATAGCCTAGTATGAACCTATGCACCTATGAACATAGGCCTGGTGCAGTTCCTACTATTAGGACAGTGGTCTGCAGCAAGCTATTTAGTAGTAGGCAGTTTTAGCAATTGGTATTTGACCATGGCTAATCCATGTTGCTTCTTGTTGTGGTACCAACATGCAACATGGGGGTATGGTTATCCATGACATTTATTGCTAGTCACCCTTGTTTTGTAGCTTGTTCCATGTTTTTGCACATGTACATCCCTGTATGAGGTGTGACCTGGTAGTGTTAGGGTGCTGGTGTGGGCTTTGTCCCAGTTGTCTATTACAGCACTAATATCTACATCCTCTATACTGTGTGCGGTTACACTGCACACATCTTGCTGTTTATACTTCTGGCATTGGGTAGCATTACATCTAGGTTCCTATCCCTTGCGGTACCTATGAATGTGGGTTTGTGTTTTTGTGGTTTGTGATGGGTGAGGGTGGATGTTAGTCAGGGTCCTCAGGTGTGCATATGGTACATGGTGTTACATTACTTGACACATGGCATTCATGCCTCGGGTGGTGCTGCAGGGCTGCCTCTGTCGGATGCACATACTACACTCCCTGTACATGTTTGGAAGCAGGTTGTGTCATGTTAGGCATCCCTGTTACTATATGAGTGAGTCAGAGCGGGTATCAGTCCCAGTGTTCTTACTGACCAAGTGTATGTGCTATGCGTTGCCTCTTTGCCAAGGCCAGGGCATACTGGGCATGCCTCCTTCTACCTACTGGGGCAAGGTCAGGTTGTTCCTCCTCCGAGTCACCCTCTGCCTGTGGTGGCCTTGGCAATGGTGGGGGTGGGTATGTTTGGCCCAGCCCTGTGCTGGTCCTGATGCAGCTGTTTCCGCAGGATCATATTATGTAGCATAGCACATATCATGATCATTTGGGTACATGTAGTTGGTGTGTACTGCAAGGCTCCACCAGATGTGTCCAGACACCGGAACCGTGACTTGAGCAGCCCAAACACACACTCTATGACGTTACGTGTTTGTGCGTGTGCCTCATTATGGCGTTCCTGTTCAGGTGTGTGTGCATTTCTGATGGGTGTCATCAGCCACGGCTCAAGTGCGTAATCTGCATCCCCCACTAGGTGTCCGTGTGGGAAGTCCCCACTGGCAAATGATTGGTACAGCTGTGTCAGATGCCAGATGTGGGGATCGTGGTAGCTCCCAGGGCAGCCAGCACACACATTCATTATTATGCCCTGGGCATCACACACGACCTGGCAGTTGATGGAGGGGAATCCCTTGTGGGTTATGTAGGCTCTACCCCGCTCACCGGCTGGTGCTTTGATGCGTATGTGCGTGCAGTCTATTGCACCCAATACCTCAGGGTATCCCGCTATTTGCTGGAAGAGACACATATTGCTGGCCACAACCTCACGGGCATTGGGGAAATATACATGATCACTGACATGTGCTGACATGGCATCCAGGAACTGGTGCAATACCCTGGAGGCTGATGCCTGTGATATCCCCATCATATCACCAGTTGGTCTCTGGAAGGTACCTGTTGCTAGTATTCTTAGGCCAACACATACCTTGGTTTCCACTGGGATGGGTTCCCTTCTGTTGGTTCTGTGTGTGAGGCGTGGCCTGCACAGCTCGACAATTTGCTGCAGAAGGTCTCTGTCCACTCTGTAGCGCTCTACTATCTCCAGCTCATGTAACCCATAGTAGGTGACCCTGGGCCTGTATACTCTTCTCCTTCTCCTCACTCTGGGTTGTCTGTCAGCATCTGCATTATCACCACCCTCAGCAATTCGCCTATGCCTGATTATAACAGCTATGGCAGCCCCTAGCATTTCTGCTCTGACTTCAGATTTTTTCAGTTTTCAATTCTGATACTTACTTTCTTGCAGTATCTCTTGTGAGAAACACCCTGCACTGCTCTTTGCAGTGTTTTAAGTGCTGGGTTGGGCTTCTAGTCTGCCTGTGTAATTGCCTGCTTCCAATTATTTCCACCAATTAACTCCAGCAGTATCCTCTAGCAGTTTCCCTGTAATCTGGGTGTTTCCTTTTTCCTCTCTGTTTCCTGAGGGGGAGCAATGTGTACATTAGCTTAAGCATGCTCACAGTTACTTAAACGCGTGCACACATCCCTACACGGTGTTACACGTGCGCACACATCCTTACACGGTGTGAACTTAGCTGATTCATGTTAAAACGCGCGCACACAGCCTTACACACGTGCACGCCCGCGCAAACCGTTGTAAACGGTTTGCAACACGCTCCCACATGTTGAGCCTGCCTTACACGCGCGCACACGCGCGCATGCACGTATATCAAGAAAGTTGGAGTGTAGGGATAGTGTGCACCCTCTGTTTCTTGACTTTTCTAGTGTTCTGTTGGGACACACCTCTCTCCCTGATGTCTGTCTGTCATCTGTCACCTTACATTGCCCTCCAATCTGATACATGTATTTCTATCATTCCCCCCCCATGATGTCACCTACCTCTTACTCTGTTCCTCCACCTTCTATAACTCTTACACTACTCAGAAAGTGCTCATTACCTATGTGGCAGTGTGATTCAGTATTGTAACCCTCATTTACATAGGATTGCCTAGTAATGCTTAGTTACATGTCTTACACGGAGCTTCCCCCCCTTGACAACCACTAAATGGAGGCCATTTTGTTTTTGGTCTGCAAGTCCCTCCATTGACATTCCATGTAATACATAAATCCCACAATTGTGGGCTTATAAGCTTCGGTTTTCAGTTTTAGGTAGCGCACCCCGTTTGCGCGGTTGTGCGCTGCAGTTAAACATCATAATCCCACGGAAAAAAAAAAGTTGTTTAAAATATTTCTGCAACACTTTTTCATGCCAATGGCCACATATTTGGCCATTGGCATGCTTAATGAAACATATGCACCCTTTATTTGGAGCTGACATAGCTCCGTTTTCATTTTTGCAGAAATGTACTCAGTTGTCAGTGAGTACATTTCTGCAGCTAACACATCCGTTACATGGACTGGTTTGGGCTTTTTGGATTGCTCAGATAGCTCATTTGCATATCTTTCAGCTGCAAATGAGGTATTAAGCATTTCCACGCCCAGTCCATGTAAGAGACGTGTTAGCTGTCTCTTACACGGAGGTTTGGGCTGTTTCTGAATCGGGAGGCTTACACGGAGGCTTACACTACTCTTAAACTCCGTGTAAGCCTTCCTGAATCTGGCCCGTAGAGTAGTGCTCTGTCATCAGAAGTTTGAAAGTATATTATCCAATCAGGAATCTACAGCAGAGTTTCTTAGAGCAATAGCCAGACTACTGCAGATGTGAATTATGCCAGCAGTGGATTTATTACTGCTTCGTTCGTTGCCAGTATTTGATGGTGTATTGCAATGAGAATGTCACGTTTGTTTTGCAAGGTGATATACAAAAGTGGAGGGTTAGAAAATGAAAAAAATACACTTCAGTATTTATGTTCGTGATTTCAAATGTTCGGGATTGTGATATTCACAATCGTACTGTTTCTAATTAGTAAGCTTTCGTGATTATAATTTTGAGATACTAAAATTCAGGATTTCAGTATTTTGAAATTATAAATTGAATCATTATATATCTATATATATA
>NC_056735.1:963647109-963657109 GCF_019279795.1 Protopterus annectens
AAAATAGCGAATGGCCAGAACAGCAAATTTTTCCCAGGGAAAGAAATCGCTGGGCCGACTGTCCAGGTTGTGCCGTTTCCTCCACTGTAGTGTGATCTCAGAGTTGGTATATTTAAGTAGGGGGGTGTGAGGGGTGAAGCCCCTCACTTTATTTAGTGTTTAGTGTTTTTTTTTTTTTTATTTGGGAATAGTGATTTTTTTTCCCCTGGGAAAAAACATCACTGTTCTGGTTGTTTGCTGTTTTGAGTATTCAAGATTTAGGGGTTGATATAACAATGTTCGATCATCTGATTGTTTGTTGTTATAATATAGACCCTATATATATATATATATATATACATATATATATATACATATATATATATATATATATGTATATATATATATATATATATATATATATATATATATATTGGTTGGGGGGTAATCATTTAGTTTAAGAATTTCCAAAGAAAATATATGTACAATATGAGGAAAGAGGACATTTGATTAAACATTGTGGAGGAAAATGTAGAACATTTAATGAAAAAAGGACATCTTTGGTTTGACTGCTAATGTTACCATAGCAGGAAGGGATTCTACAAAAAGATATGCCAATAAATATTGTAGGTCAGAGTGAAAATGTGGAAGGGAACACTTGTGTAATGAGGAACAGAAGCAAGAAATGTTAAATAATAATGAAGAAGATGATGAAAAGTGAGTAAGGAGGAAGGTGATGCAAAAATGAAATGAAGGAGCAGAAATAGAAGCATGTTTATGACATTCTTACACATAATAAATATGAAGTCTTACAGAGGATGTTGAGGAAGGAGGGGATAGAACAATGAAAAAAAGATAAATTAAATAGGAATTACAGTTAGAAAACAAAAATTGAAATTAAGAGGCTGAAAAACACCTGTAAAGTAAGGGGAAAGGAATTTTTCCATTCTGATGGTGACTGTAAACAGTATAAAATGATTTTAGGATAATATTAGTGTGTAACTGGTGAAATGATGTAAATGTAGATGTGTTTGCAGAATGTAAATTTAGTATTATAGACACAAAAAGATAAAATTAAGGCCTTGTAGGGAGGAAGTAATATAGAATCCTGGTAATGATACCTGCTCAGGAAATTATTTATGTATTTTATTTATTTATTTATTTACATTTGTTGACCGGGAGAGTCCACTGAGTCAGAGACCAAATTGTCAGTTAAGGCCAGGGTCGAAAACTGCCACATACAAGTGCAAAATGCTCTACATATAAATTTTAAATACAGAGACAATTTCTGTATATAAAGAAATTAAAACTAAAAACAATGACAAAAGTAATGCCTAGCAGATTGATAAAGCTTAATTCTACAAAGGTAAAAAATAGATAGTGTGCTATCAAATACAATGTTAGGATTGTAAGTCTGATTTACATTTGGTTACAAAGGGGTAGAGAATGAGAGGTAGAATTAGACAATAAGCAAATGTATTAGTACAAAGCCGAATAGACTGTGTGTATTGAGACTGACTTTGCAGTATAGGCTACAAATGTATACACTAAGGGAATACAAAGACTTAGAAGTATAGTGATGGAAATAGCAGTATAGAGTGGAAATACATACTAAGCTTGCATTTTCAACAAAATGAAAGTAATAGTGGAGTTTAGGTTAGTGGCTTTACATAAAATTATGGTGGTTTTAGATTGCTTAGGCAAGTACATATACGATTGTTAAGGTAGTGAGATTTTAGAGTAGCTTTGAAGGTTTTTTATGGAATCTAGTTGAGTTTTGAAAGAAGGTAGATTATTCCAGAGCTTTGTGATCTTGTAGGATTATAGGCTCTGATGGGCTGTCTTGTTAGGTTTTAGACATACTTAAAAGCTGCTTGTTTGCAGAACAGATTGCTGGTTGGCATATAAGTTTGTAGGATAAGACGGAGTGCTGGGCAGTGATAAGTTTATAAATGAGTTTATGGGCAAGGGTATGTGGTGTGTAGTGTAGATAGTGAGGGAATTCAAGCCAGGTTAATTCAGAGATGGCTTGACAATTATGTGATCAGCTAGTCATTCCTGAGGCAAACGTTGCTATTTTGTAGTAGCAAGATTATAGTTTATTACTCAGTGATGTATGGATGCTGGTGAAAATGGGACTATCATAGTAGTGGCAAGGAATAAGCAGGGTGTTGGCAAGTTTTATTTTGGTAGGTTTGTCCAAGTAAAGTTTGTGGCGGTAGAGTTTACCTAGTTTAGAGTGTTTTTTTGTAATAAAAATATGGTGTTCAAAGGTGAGTTTGTCATCAATTGTTACTCCTAGTAGTTTTGCTGTTTTGACTTGTTCAATTATTATGTTGTTTTGTGAAAGAATTTTGAAGTCAGAACATGGGGCTTTTGATGTAAATTGCACTATTCTTGAAAGAAGTTATTAAATAGCTAGATTTGCAATAGATATTCCAGATAGGGTAGCTGTTACAGATGTGAGAATCAGAGGAGGGGTGTTTAGTTTTATTGTGATGTATGCTTATGCAATGGTGGGAAAAAAGGATACTGTTGTTAGAAGAAATTAAGCAATATGTGGCAGTAAGTATGGCTATGTTAATAGTGGAAGTGTTTAATTTTAACATAAGGAAAAACTTTGGAAAATAGTGTAGGATGTAGGAATGTATAGGGATATGATGGGACTGGTGAAACTGAGGTTAGGGAAAGAAAGGCAGTTCACTTATAGAAGGGGAACTAGTAGAACAGACATTGATTATGGATTATTATCAAAAGGGTTACAAGAGATAAAAGATGAAAAAATGGGAAGTGGGCTATTCTGATCATATGATGGTATGAGCTAGAACTGGAAAGATGAAAATTATATTAAAGAAGGCAAAGAGTTTAACAAATTGTCAGGAGTATAGTAAAGCCAGATGTAATGAAAGAAGAAGTAACTAAGTTGTGGGAGGGTCATGAAAGCAAGAAGTCATTTTGCAGAAATTTGACTGAATAGTGAGTGATAGTTAAGTGGAAATATAAAAATGTTTTGAAAACTGTAGAAAGAGAAGTAAGGAAATTAAGAAAAAATGGTAACATCTGGTAATTAAAGAGCATTGGGTATTTTGGGGGTAAGAAGAAAGGTAGGGTGCAGAAACAAAGATATAAGAGAGAAGAAAGGAAAATATAAAGAATTTGATGTATAAATGTCTGAAAATTTAGGAAAGAAGGATGGAAATTATGAGAAAATAAAAAGGAGAAATAGTTGAGAGTCAGGAAAGTATTTTGGAAATATTGGAGAGGTATGTAAAGAAAATTTATAAGGGAGAAAAGGGAGGAAAGAGGAAAAGATAAAGGTAGAAAAAATTACAGAGAAGGAAAATAAGAAACTAGTGAAGGGGATAAGAATAGAAGAGTTAGACAAAATATTACATTTAGTTAAAATAGCTTGCTAGGCCCAGATGGCTCAGGGTATGATTTTTATTAGAAATTAGTTAAAGCAAAAACACTTTCGTTTTTGATGGTATTAAAAGAATGGTTAATGTTGAATAAGGAAAGTGAAGATGTATGAGAAGTGTTATAAAATTTATTTTAAGAGGAAAGGCGAGAGAGAGGGAGAGAATATATTAAGAAATGGAGACTTACAACATTTGGAAATACATATTATAGAATTCTTATTAAATTATACAAGTGAGGCAATGTAAGGTGATAGAATGAATAGTTCATAATAGATTATATGGGACTGAGGAAAACCAAGCTAAAGATGTGTTGTTGGTAATAAAAAAACTGGTGTATTCCAAAGTGAGAGAAGGGGGAAGTAGTGTGTGATGTACAGAAAGCATTTGAGAGTGTAAAACAATGTATAAACATATGTGGAATAGGGTGATAGTAAATGGATGGGTAGGAGAAAAACTGAAAGTGCAGAAAGAGTGAAGCAAGGTTGCCATAGCAGTAGAGTATTATTTACTTTAGTAACAAATGCTGTGGTAATTGAGAACAGTAGGAAAATAAGTGAAACAAGAAGCCAAGATACCCTACTTTATGTTATATGCTGATGATTCGGTGATTATCATGAAGAATAAAGGCTGGACAAAAGAAAGTATTTCAGTATTGAAAGATATGTTATGGGAAGTTGGATTAAAGTTGAGAAGAGAAAAAGCAAAGTTTTGGGAGATGTGGAAAAATAGGAAGATATATTTCACTAATCAGGAGTTAAGTGTTGGGTGTCAGGTTAACAAAGAAGAAAATGAGAATGAAGCAGCTAGAAGAGGAGATCTGGGGGAAATTAGAAGCAGTAGTGTGATGTGGAATGCTTTAATCATGTTCTGTAGAAAAAAGTAAATATGATTCATATTTACATATTAGGGAAGTTTGTTATGTGATGGAGTATATGGTTTTTCAGCCTTTAAAGACGAGTTAGTAGTGATAGCATTTGGGGTTATATGAGGTTTAATGCTGAACTCAATCAATCAAGGGTGGATTGGGGCTAATCAAGCCTGTTTTTTGGCTCTGTAAAAGGATTAAAATTAAAAAAATGCTTTCAGCTTTACCACTGTTTTCCTTTTCCATTTAAGTCTTCTTACTCAAGTGTTCTCATTTTGTTCTCTTGACCTACCTCTGTAGTCTGTATTTTTAATTCAATTCCATTTGAATTTTTCTTTTCAGAAAATCAAGTTGTAATAGTTAAAAAGTAATTTCTTGTAACTAAACTGTTTTGCAGCCCATGTAAATTAGTCAAACCTAATGTAAATCTGCTATTTTATTAGAAATGCATTAGATCTGTATTAACATTCTATATTATAAAAAATGTTCAATAACTGTATATGCACTTTCTAAAGTTTTTCAACTATCTTAGCTTAACAAATTCTCATATTTTCAGTGTGTAATGTAAGTTTACTTGCATTGTTTATTCCCTTGGAGCTGGGATCATGGCTGAAAAGGGTCACTGAACCAGTCCACCTACCCAACTATCTAATAGTAAATAAACAAACAAACAAATAAATACATCTGTTTTGGATATTGATGAAGATAAAACAAGGGAAAAGTGATATAGTAGGAAAACATTTGTGGAATATGTATGAGACACAGTGATTAAGTATTCAGATAGGGAAAAACAGGTCTATGTCACTTCGTCGAATGACTATTCAGCAAATAGCCATTCATGGAACACCTATTTAGTGAAGCCACTCTTTATCAAACTGTGAATTTTAACTAGGGCAAACCAGCAGCTGGCCACCATCTGAAATTTGCCATTTTCCTCACTGTAGTACGATTTCGGAGTTGGTATATTTAGTTGGGGGGGGGGGGCTCAGACCCCACCTTGGCAAGTTTGACATTTTTTTTTTTTTTTTTATTGTGGTCACTCGGTTGGTCAACTGCTTGTTTTCCCTCCTTAAAATTTGCCATTCAATGAAGACTGGCTTTGCAAAATAGGTGTTCAATGAATGGCTATTTGCTGAATAGAAATGAAATGAATTGGGAGATCGCAGATATACCCCAGGGATTACCTCAGTGTCACTGCTCGACAGAGGCACAGCAAAATAATGGGTATAGTTCCCCATACTAAAGGGGTGGCGTAAGCCACAAAACTATGGGCTAGGCTTGTAAATGCCCTCGGGCAGATAGCCTAGTATGAACCTATGAACCTATGAACCTATAATATAGATCCAAAACAAAACGAGGTACTGTAAGCAAAAAACAGAATGAATATTTAAATAAAATAAGGTTATGGATATTGAAAATAGAGATTCAAAGAATGAAAAGAAAATGTTGGTATGCATTAATGGATAAATGTATTACTATTGATCTTGGGAACATTTAATAGAGAGAAAAACAATGTTTATAAAACAGAGCAGAAAGGGTTTAAAGACATGGATGAAATAGATGATTTTTTTGTGGAGGTTAATGGTCAAATTTCTTGTAAAGGTACAAGTGAGATATAAGCAGAAAAATGAACGACTATCTTGGGGATTCATTAAAGGGCCTTGTATGAGTCGTATGGCTTGGCTACAAAGGCCTTGCTCCCACTATGCACTATTTTGAGATTCAGTAACAGCCATGAAACAAGAAGACCTCATTACTGGCTAATGTGTATGTCTCTGAATTGCAGTTACTACTTTGACATGCAAATCATTGCTGATCTGCACACCACAGTGGTACACTGCTGCTAGTGTAGGCACTGGCTCCCCTCAACACCCCAAAAAAATAGTACTGAATAATAAATATACAGCTAGGGTTAACACACACTACAACACACACGCACACACACACACACACACACACACACACACACACACACACACACACACACACACACACACACACACACACAAAACACAGTCTCCATACCTGTCCCTGACTTATCTGCCCTCTGTGGTTATCCCTACCCCTGATTCCCATCCTGATGTTGGTGCCATTATGACACTTTATTGTTGAGCAGTCCCTGCTGACTAGTGTTTCCACACAACCTAATTCCCAAAGTGCTATTGGTGATGTTAAGGTACTGTAGTGAAGTGGAATGTTGTCCATGGTCTTTAGTATCCTCCCACACCCTGATCCCCATAGCGCTGCTGGTGCTGTTAAGGCAATGAATCAAAATGTGTTCCTTCTGTCTACTGGCTCCCCCACCCCCCTGTTCTCCATACCACTGCTGTGGCAGATAGTAGAACATGGCCTTTTGGCCATGTTCTGTACTGGGATATGGTCGGGCCAGCCATGCTGATTTACATGGCAAAGAGATTTCTTGAGTCAGTTCTGGGTGGGGGTGGGGGGGCACATGGCTATTTAGCATATGTCTCTCTCCCAGATTGCCTCTGTAGCATTCAAAACAGCCGTGGGACCAGCCCTATGCAGTGCTGCACATTTTCATGATAGAGCACTGTGCCGCACTGGGTTAGGGTGGTTGCTTAATCACAAAAAGGTACTGCGATGAGTACACAAAGGTGTACATATCACAATGTCTTCATAACCCCCCAGTATAAAATTTGTGATAATGAGAAAATCACAGGGGGATCCCTGGTGGTTTAGAAGTTAGGATTTGGCACTCCAACTATCACAGCCCAGGTTCAATTCCAAGTCAGTAAATTTCAATATATATTTTTTTGGGGTGTTTAGGGTTGGTATAATGGTTAAAGTATCTATCTCACAGACAAGAGGTACTAGATTTGATTCTCACTAAGATAAATTGGATAGACTTAAAACAGCCCAGCAAAGGGCAGGTAGCCTAGTATTTACATACAAGCAATGGAGTATGCATTCATAGAGTATGGAAGGATGAAATATTTCAGGGATAAATTCAAAAAAGATATACATATGACTGCATTCAGGAAATAAACTTGGACATTTGTTATATGGAAAGTATGCAGATACTGCAAAGATGCAAAGAGAAAAACATGGATTAGATGTTGATAAAGGCAATATAGAATGTATGTCAATATAAGTGCCTGGAACTATTATATAATAAATTAACAGATTATATATTTGTGTTATGAAGAATAAGGTTATGGTTGTAAACAAAGCTGTGTGGGAGGTGAATTATAAAAAAAGAGAGAAAAATGTTTATTTTGTTGGATGTTAAAATGTAATTAAAGTGTGCTGTTATGTTTAAAAAAGAAAAATGTAATAATGTGAAATATATGATGTGTAAATAGTGATTTATGATATGATATAAACAAAGCTCCCCTATTCTTTTTGATAACTGCTATTTTATCTTTTACATCCATCTGAGCAATCACCAGGCAGATGGAACCTTAGTTTAGCATCTCATCTGAAGAACAACATAATGAGGAGTGCAGCATCCCTGTTATGCTTTATTGCAATGTCAGTATTGGAAAATGAATCCAACTACCCGGTACAGGAAGAAAACCCACAGCCTTCAGAGTTCAGGAACCAAAGGCAAATGCTCTACCTGTTGAGCCACAAAGAATGCTAATCCACACGAAAAGATATTTCATAGGGAAGAAAGCAATAACAAAACAATAAATAAATAACGCTAGTATGGATAAGCACAGAGATTACTAGTATAAGGCAAAGATAGTTTGTAGATTCACATTGGTTATGAGGAAATAAAAGAACAGGCACGCTTGTTTCATGTTTCAAGTCCAAGTGTGCAGTTACAGTTATGCAGCTACCATATGTGCCTCCTGTGCAGTGTTGCATTTCCTTCCCATTTGTTTATGCCTGCCTTAAGGAGCAAAGAATAAAACAAAATCCTTCATAAACTGTTACTTATTGTTCAAAGACATCATCAAAAAGTAAATTGAACTCTACCCCGATTGATGTCTACAGAAGAAATACTTGCAGGTGCATCCATAAATTTTAACAGCTGCACCTCAGTGCTAGTGCGGAGTCCTAACCATTAAAGTTAATGAATGAACACCATGCTAATTATCGAGTGATGTCAGTGAGATATTTGCTAGAATTATGTGGATGGAGCCTTAATAAACTGTTTACAAAGCCTTTTGTGAAGAAGCTCAGAACATACCAAGAAAAGCAAAAAAGTATTCCACTGTGGAAGGGTCCTATGAACAACAAATAAAACTGCAAAACATATTCATTCAAAAGGACCAGCCATGGCAACAGATGTAAAAAATCAATCATCTAATTCATACGGTGAGTGCTTTCATGCCCAAATGAGCACTTCTTCAGACCAATAAAAACAACAATAATTAAAATTCCTTATATACCCATACATCAAAGGTCAAAACATCACATTATTAACAAGTATTAACTTCATTTGAATAAATTACAAGCTTTAAGGAATGGTTTTAAAAGGACTGTACCATTTAACCCTGGATGTCTGTCAGCCTGAAATCTAATTATTCATTCTGTTTCTCATTGTTCAGTGATATTCTTAATATCCCCAAGATATTTATTAAAGTCTAAACACTCTAAAACCCTAAATTTATATGTGTTTGAGGGCCCTTCATCTTGTGTTGTTGTTTGTCTTTTTGGCTTTTCCCGGTTAGAGGGTCGCCACAGCGGAACTTGGGTCCGCTAATGATTGGCAGTAGATTTTTATGGTGCTGAGTTGCCAGCCCGATGCCCAACATTCAGCAAAGGCACGCCCATTCACACATGTCTTTCAGAAGCCACTTGACTGTGGGGAGGACATGCAGACTCCACACAGAAGGCACCCCAGCCGAGAATCGAACAGGAAAACCTTTTGCTGTGAGGCAACAATGGTACCGCTGTACCGCTGCGGCTTGGCCCTTCATCTTGTGTATGTCTTGCTAAAGCATTCCTTAAATCTGCATTCCTTATAGCTAAAATATGCTCTCTAATCCTTTTCTTGAGCATCCTGTTTATTTTTCCTATATAAAAAGATGAACAGGCTTCACAACATGCTAAGTAGACCACATTTGAGGTAGAGCAATCTGCTCTAATCTTAAATTCAAACATATGATTAGTTATGGGATGCCTAAAAAAACTATTCTTATCTACAAATTAGCAGAAATTACATTTGCCACATGGCACTGTCCCCCTATCTCCCTCTTGCCTTACACTTTGTCCATTTCCATAGCACAATAATCTATTTAATGATTTCTTATGTTTAAAAATAAAATGTATATGTTCTCCTACAACACCACTGCTTTTCATGTCAGATAACAGAACAGGCAATTTTTTCTTAATTATGTTGCAAAACATATTTGTATTTTTGGTGTAATGCATCATAAAATTCACCCTTGGAGTGTCATTAGTTGACTCAACATTACTAGCAACAGCATTATTATTAGAAATATATGGTAATGCATGTCCTTTCCTAAGTACCTTAACATCTTTAACCATATTCTTTATTTCCAAATTCCTATAACTTCTATCTCTAAATTCTTGTTCTAAAACATTTAGATTTGATTCAAAAGTGCTATCCATGCTATTTAATCTGGATATTCTCATGCCCTGACCTTTTAGCACATTCCTAAAAATTCTTGAAGGATGCATACTCTCTCTTCTCAATGTAGTATTGGCGCAACAAGCTTGCCTATATAATCTGGTGTTAATAGTGCTGTCCTCTGATCTATGCACCTCTACATCCAAAAATTTCATAACGGACCTAGAATTC
>NC_056735.1:963659609-963667109 GCF_019279795.1 Protopterus annectens
TGTAAGGTCTTTTCATAATTTTTCTCTAGGTGCAGTGACCAATGATTTCATTGCATTAAGTAGGCCTTTCCATGCAAGGAAGGTATCTGAGAAGTTAAGCCCACTAGAGAAAACATTTGGATTTATGGCTGTAAATGAATAAGCTTTTTCAAATTAAGCCACAACTATATGTTCCTCTATTATACGAATGCACAAATCCCGTACTTTAGGAAATCGCTTTCAAATTGTGTAAATTAAAGAAGGAAAAACAAACGAAAAGTTTTAGCTAATTGACACATACATAACTAAACTTCGCATGAGCAAAATGTTTCAGATTTCAGAAAGCTGTGAAGTGATAGGATATTCAACTCTAGTGTATTACAAAAGAAGGGAATGGGCAAGTATTGCTTTGACAACAGTGATTCACAATACAGGGCAAGCAACGATTATAGTACAATACTGCTAGGCAGTTTTCTAAGCATTTGCATTTTATAATGTGTCAGATAGTTCTATAAAATATAGCAGCAGGGAGGTAAATTAAATAGAGCAAGCAAAATCATACTGCCAAAGGCTCTTCTATGGTCTTTGAAGGGATAGTCATGCACCTCTGAAATGTTACAGTTCTCTTTAACATAGATTAAATATGTAGTGTAAGCAGAAAAGTCCAGAAACATTCATGCAAAACAAAACACCACCAGGATTAGATGACAAGTAATGTATTGTTATTTAGAGCTTTCATCCACTATCATAGGATTTCTTCAGAATGATTAAAACACACAAACACCCACTGTTAAATAAGAGACAAAGTCACATGCCTGGGGATTCAATAAACTCCATGTAGGCTTAGCACAAAGCCTAAGTGGAGTTTATATGTTTGCACAATGAACAGTTCTAATTGCATATGCGTGCCTTGCATCACACTTACATGAATACAAGTGAGGTTTCATGGGCTGCAGCAGTGTTTCAGGCCAAGAAACCATGTAGAGCAGAATTAAAGCATGTAGAACATGTCGCCTTCTGCAGACAAACTTGTTCTGCAGAATTGCATGGAAGGCCACAATTATCACCAGGGCTAAAACTGCTGCAATGACAGCAGTAGTAACACATTACAGAAAAGTACACTCAGTGCAATGTACACCACATGTTTTTGACATGCTGTAATAAGGGATTTGTGATTATTCAGAGTACGTAGAATACAATATAAATATACTAGTCTGGGGAAGTGTGTGTATTGGAAAGGGCCACAATCATGAATGTTAGTAATGAAGAAAGAGGACATGTGATACATGGTAATGCACACTGCATATAGGCATGTCAGTGCACATAAACTCCAAAGACAAGTCAGCAGTATAACATTAAGCACATATGTACATAGCACAGTACATATGGCTGTTTACACCTGCTGTGCAAGTATTTTATTTATATTATCATACATTATAATATATATATGTGACTGTCACACAAGGTTACATATTAGTGGTGATGACTAGTTGTGATGTAATCATCCTGACATGATCACTGGAGAGGACATTTAGCAAAAACTATATATACAATATGTGTATGTGCATATTGTGAAGCTGTGAAAAATGAGTTGCTTGAATATAACTGAAATGTCAGCATAGATCTCAACCAGAAACAAATGGCAACAGGCCTATGGACAACATTAGACAGAAGCAGCAACAATCACGGACAATTATAAATGAATACCACCATTAATCTGTGATAGTGGCATAAAGTATGCAATTGTAAGGTATTCTTCATGTTATGCAGGAAAGTGTACAACTGTTTTGATTGCTCTGTAATCTATAAGGGAATTCAACATACATTCCTCAAAAATTGCAACTTTTTGGAGGTGTTAAGAGGGGCAGCATTACACCTGTATTTTAAATTAAGGGCAATCCTGCCATTTGAGAGGGTTGCAAGGCACATAAGCCGCAATCCACACCTTCAAGAATGTAATCCATGCCATCACTGTTCTAAATGAGCTGTGCATTTACTAGGTGCATCACAGAAAGACGTATCACACATGCATCTTGTAGAACACTTTGAAGAAAAGTCTGTACTATCAACTCCTAAAGGCTATGCATCACAAAAATACTTATGTATGGCTGACAAGATGTATGGGAGCTCACTGTGCCAAAAGTGATACTCTTGAGTAAAGCATCCCTGAATGACATAGGTATCGGCCATATGGATATCAACACTTAAAAACAACACACTGGTATGAGTGGATTCCCTACACACAGCTGCGTATTGCATGAAACTGACATGTAATAGCAATGGATATTGTCTGCAGTATCTTCAATTGCTATGTGAATTCGGAAGTGATTCATCATAATGAATGGTACAGCACTATGTGAAACTGATGGCAATGCATCAGTTATGCTCATGTGCACAGAAACTCCAGCACTGCAAAGTTTAGCTTTAATGAATGAGGAAGCTATCACTGTGATATTGTTCACATACCATACAATACATGGAGCACACTTTCTATCAGTATACATTAAACCAAAGACATGTTTCACACAATCACTGTCACCCTGACATTGCCATGAAAAATTTTATGCTACCATGAAATCCTGACACGCACGCATTTGTGTTCATGCAAACTATCAAGTGTTAATACTGACATGATGTACTGGTATGTCTGTAGTGCCATACAGTCACACTATAGCTGTACCTAGAATACAATTGAACTTCATAGGTTTATAGGTGCATAGGAGAGCACTAGGCTAAAGTCCTAAGATCCCATTAAAGACTAACCATATTTAACCTGACTCACACAATTTTCAATAGCTATGTGAACAATGTTCACACAGGGATATGCCTATGTTATGTAATCTAATAGCAACTGCCTCTATCCATGAGGCACATAGGCACAACACCAGGAGTACAATCATGATTAAACATCCAATTATATCTGTTGCACTTGAAGAGGGTCAGGAAAGGCCTTTGCTTTACATGAATGACAAGCATGTCCAGAGAAGGGGTAGTGTCTGAGAGATGTGTCTATCTTTCCAACATGATTTATGTCAGACGCTAGGTTAACACCTTTGGAAGTGCTGATCCTTGTGCAGTTTGCATTAATGTGTAACATTGTCATCAAGGACAGATTGTAGATTGCCCTGTAGGCCAGACACAGATCAACCCTTAGTAGTCTGTTGCAGGCATAATACAGTGATAGGGTTCTAAATCTTTCTGCATATGACTTGCTGTTTATACTATTTATCTATATTGTGAAAAAACTCTAAGGTTGCTCCAGCTGTTGCAGATGTGATTATTGGTGTGATGAGGGCCAAGCACAGCGGCATTATAATGCCCTTTGATGTGGATGGTCTGCCTATATTTATGAGTTGTGCCACATATAAGGGATTTGTCACCACTGTGGACACACGATGGTCAACATTCTGATTTCTATATAACTGAGTACCCAGATCACATATCACTGGGTGTATTCATAAAGGTATGCTATCTATATTGTAATTAGCTTGGTCATTTGCTTTTCAAAAGTGAATAATTATGTTTTTGTGTTCATGTAGTGTGTTTCCATGGCTCTGGCACAAATCATTTTTGTGCATTAATAGCTTCTGCAGTATATCAATAGTGTTTGTGGATTCAGTGACTGCCCATATTTTGCAGTCATCCACAAAGTTGGTAAGACAAAGGCTGTATAAGTTTGTCTTTACTTCTGGGAAGTAAATACCAAACAGGAAAGGAAGTAGTACAAAACCCTGTGGTACAGCCATGATCACTGGTGTCTTGCTAATGGTGAATTCACACACTTTGACTGTACATGTCCAGTTGGTGATCCATTTGGTTACCCACCTGGTGATGTATGCATTTATGGCCAGTTGACACATTTTATCTGTAATACCTGAGTGTGGATTTGTGTCAAATGCCTTGGCCAGGTCTAGTTAGATGGGATGCACAGTCTTTCCATCATCCATGCCCTTGGTGACCTTCTTGAAGAAGTCAAACATATTTAACAGACATGATGTATCATTAAGGAATCAAAAATGGGTTTGGTACACAGTTGGGAGATTACGTCTGTCCTTTTTGATAAGGTCCATGATGATTCCTTTGATTGCCTACAGATGAGGCAAGTCAGGCTTATGGGTCTATAATTCCTTGGGTCAGGTGATAGTCCCACCTTGTTCAGATGGATAACTGTTGCTGTACACCCTTCTGCCAGAACATAGCCTGTTTTGAGGCTATTGTTAATTAGGGATTCAACTGTGTCTGCTAGGTCAGATTGCAAGGTATTGAAAAAGCAACCTGGGATGTTGTCAGGCCCCATTGAAGCCATGTTTGTAGCCTTGGAGAGAGAGCTACTCTTTTGAGAAAATAAGTTGAGTAATGTTGGACAGGGAGGTGAATTTTTATCCAAATCTGTCAGCTAGCAGCTTGTCTTTTTCCTACAATTGAGTATGCATGGTGCCATAAACAGACAGCTCTGCACTTAGTTGTGTATTCCCCATAGCATTTTGTACTTATTTAAAAACTGATTTATGACAACACCTCCAAATACAATCCTGGGTATGCATCACATGCCACACAGTGGAAGTCTCCATGCAATCATACAACTCTACCTATGTCATGTAATTATATCAATTACACATCATATGCATATATGTTTGTCAATGTAAAGCTGTATGGTGAGTGCCCTGATACCATATAGGGATACATTACAAATGAGATGAATGTGGTTTATGCAGAACAGTTACTGACTCTAATGTGTCAGTCACATAATGCTGCTGGGGACCACCTCGATAATCCTTGTGAACAGCAACACAATTGTAGATACAATTAATTCACAAAGGTTGCAATTTAATCTGGACTACTTATATGATTGTGTATAAAACAGAATTACATGAGAATGAAACAAGACATTTGTGCCCATGTAATTAGTATGACATTGATGTATCTCACAGAGCATTTAATGATAGTAGGTATTCACACACACACACACACACACACACACACACACACACACACACACACACACACACACACACACACACACACACACCTCTACCATACTGCAAGTGATACTGTGATGGTTGAAGCACATCTGACCAGAATGTTTGTATACTCCACTACAAAAACACATGCCTTAATAAGGAAATAACATATATAGTATCATCCCATCTCAACAGTCCTCAGGAGGCATACTTCTGCAGCTGCTATGTAAGGAACATGTAATCAAATGGCAGCAGTGGACATCAATACATTACCTCAATCACAGATTGGAATACACTGTTGTAGGGCTGCCAATATCCACACATCTATACAGCACATGTAGATGACATCAGCATTGACATGTGCAGTGTTCATCGGGTCATAGGACATTAGTAGGCTAAGGGCCAACATCACATAAAATTCTAGCCATTATTATGGCATTTAAACAAAAATTGCATATCTACAGGATGGAAGATAGTAACGGTATGTGGATATGTGTGCATGTGTTTGATTGTATTACATACCGCTTCTGCCCATATGTGCAGCACACCATAAAAAAATTAACAGACACACATACAGTGGTCTTGAGATGGCTTGCAGAGGGTCATGGAAGGATTTTGTTTCACGATGTGTGCATGCATCGTTGAGATGACAACATCTTCCAGTCTTCTGCAGAAAGGATGTTATGCGGACAGAGGGGAAAAAGCAGTTGTTGGATTCATGGGTCTATGTTAAAGGTTCTCCTGAAGTGAGTCAAATGAAAAGAGATTTAAAAGGTCACACAATCACTATAATATACCACCAACCACACTCAGAGCAGTTGTCTGAGGTCAGATTTGAACATTAAACCTGCATAGGTATAGAAGCTGGATTCAGTACAATGCAAGATTAACACCACTATATATGTCTGGCTTTAGCAGTGTCATGGTGCACTTTATAAATGATGATAGCAGCATTGTATGCTGAGAAGATGACATTTGGAGGATTATCTGACATAGACGTGGTGTCACATTTTGGCATAAAATTGTCTGCAAAATGTTATTGGGATGAACATATACTCAAGTTGACTGCTCTGAGATTAGAACCCCTAACTATTTAGTTACAGAAGCAGAAGAACACAGTACATAACATCAGTGATACAGCACAAGTTTCACATAAATTGTGTCAGACACACTTTATAGAGAATGACATCATCAGTGTGTTTTGAGAAGATTTTAGGATTGTCTCACTCACTGCTTTAAAATGGTCTTGACAATTACAGCTAACTTAACACAAACAAGTTGATTGCAGCAAGATTAGAATCCCTACCTATCTAAAGGGCATAGTACTTAATGAAAGTGCCACAGCACAAGTCTGACTTTTCCTAGTGTTAGACTGCACTTTACAGCACATGACAGCATCAGTGTGTTTTGAGAAGAAGATGTTATAAGGAGTGTCTCACATGCTACTCTAAATTGGTCTCCACAATGACAGCTAACTAAATACAAACATACAAGTTGACTTCAGTGAGATTAGAGCGCCTACCTGCCTATCTAAAATGTCACAGTACTTAATGCGAGCACCATGGAACAAGTTTGACTTTCACAGTATCAGATGGCACTTAACACATGACGTCATCATCAGTGTCCTTTGAGAAGATGTTAGGAAGAGTGTCTTACACCCTGCTCTAAAATGGTCTCTACTATGATAGCTAACTGAACACAAACACAAGTTGACTACAGTGAGATTAGAACCCCTACCTACCTATTTCGATATAGCAGCACTTAACACAAGTGCCACAGCACAATTCTGAATTTCATGCTGTTATATGGCACTGTATAGAACATGACATCATTAGTGTCTGTTGACCAGAAGATGTCAGGAGGACTGTATTACATGCTGTTCTAAAACGGTCTCCAGAGTGTGAACTAAATCAACACAAACACAACAGTTGACTGCAATGAGATTAGAACTCTTATTAACCTCTTTATAGGTCATAATACTTAACATGAGTACCACTGCACAAGTCTGACTTTCACTATCTCAGAAAACACTTAATAGATAATGACATCAGCATTGTCTAGTGAGAATAAAATGGTAGTAGGAGTGTCTCACATGCTGTTCTAACATGGTTTCCAGAAAGGGAGCTAGCTGAACACAGACACACACAGTAGTTAATTACAGTGAGATTACAGCCCCTACCTACTGATCAACAGATCACAGTACTTAACACAAGTGCCACAGCATACATCTGGTTTCATAGTGCCAGACAACACTTCATATTGATGACATCAGCAATGCATGTTTAGAGAAGATGTTGGGAGGCCTGTATGAAATGGATTTGTAGGCATGTACGACTGTAAAAATTATTTTTAGAATACAGACTCATGTTCTTCTGATTATGCACACACACAAGTTGACTATAGTGAAATTAAAATCCCTACCTAACTAGTTACATAAGCTAGCGATTGCAGTACTTAACGCTAGTGTCACAGTATAAGTCTGACTCTTACACTGTTGCAAAATACTTTATACAGGTGACATCATCAGTGTATGTTTGGGAGAAGATGTTGGGAGGCCTGT
>NC_056735.1:963669609-963749420 GCF_019279795.1 Protopterus annectens
GAAAATTTACTTCACTGGATCCCTCAGGAAACAATCCTGTTGGGGGACTTCAAGTAACACTGATTGGCTCACCTGCTCCTCTCAAAATCCTTTATGGGTTCACCCAAACTATAACTTCTCCTACAAGGACAGAAAAATCTTCCAAATGACAGTGCATCCATGACTGGATTCTGATTAACACTCCCCACCCTATGTTCTCAGGTTGTCTGCCTGATGGTCTTAACGACCATCAGCCAACCTTTCTTCTAAGGACCTGTACCCACCAAAGTAGACCAACCACATATAGCATACGCAGAAACAAAAAAATGTCAACCCTAACAACTTTATCTCATCACTAAAGAGCTGAAACTGGGAAGCTCTTACACAACTACCCCTGGAAGAGGCTAAGTCTTTCAACACCAATTTTCTAAATATACTAAAGTGCCATGCACCCCCAAGAACTATTAGAGTAAAAGCCAACTATGCTCATTGGCTAAGTAAGAAATGCAGAGCTTTGCTAAGATAAAGTTTGAGAGCAGTTTCATAATAACAAATCCCAGGCCTCAAAACTATCATTCCTACAATTGAGAAACAAAGCAAAGAAATTAGTTAAACTTGGCAAAATCAACTGCTACCATAATATTCAAACAAAATATCACAATAACCCACAAAAGTTCTGGGCTACCATTAATAATATTCTACATCCAGGTAAATCCACTACAGCCACACCAACAACAACTAGTAACTCTGATAACATAGCAGCCAGGGGTGGCTCATGCTATTGAGCTGCAGGACTGCAGCCCCCTCAGCTGAAAAAAGAAAAGAAAATTAAAGTAAAAAAGAAAACTAAAGTAAAAAACTAAAAGAAATCAAACACAAGTCCCAGAACATCGCTCATACACACTTGTGGCATTTCCGGATCCAGAATGTTGGTGAACCAGTCCCAGAGCATGCACACAGAATCCAGACTGTCTCACCAGCAGTCCAGATTAGGAAGACAACATTCAGCAGCAGAGATCCCAGTAGTCTATGCAGTTACAACTGCATAGACTGCAAAGGGGTCAGACTGCAATATCTGCAGGCTGCTACCCAGCCTGCTCTCGCATGAGGGAAGGACTTGCTCTTGGAAAGAACAGACTTGAATGTGGACACTACTATTGAACAGACTTTGTATTTTGGAAACTACTGTTGAACAGACTTTGCAGCAGGTAGGGTGTGTGTGTGTGTGTGTGTGTGTGTGTGTGTGTGTGTGTGTGTGTGTGTGTGTGTGTGTGTGTGTGTGTGTGTGTGTGTGTGTGTGTAATGCCCCAGTTAAATATACCTCATGGCAAATAGACTCAAACCCTGTACCTTGGGACCATGTAGCAAGAACTTGAATTTCCTATCCACCACTTGTGAAATTTTTCTGGATTTTGAATAATGACAAGCATTTGGATTTCAGACTTCATATTCTTCAGAAAGTACATAGTAACACAAAAAAATTATTCTAGCAATTTTCTGTTTATAATATCAATATTTGAAATTTGTCTCTATTTTTGGGGCTGTATTTCCCCATTATTGGCTTTGTCCAGGTTTTTTGTGCTAAGAGGTTGAGAGCTAAGGTGAGAACTGAATTCACCGAATATGTTTGGGAGCTGTATTCCCCCATTATTGGCTTTGTCTAGGTGTTTTGAGTTAAGAGGTTGAGAACTATGGTGAGAACTGAATTCAATAAATGGTAGCCATTTAAGCTTCGGTCTACCTATCTTTCAAGAAACAACTGATTTGGCATAGTGGTATGTTGCTCTGACTGTAGTGTGCAGGGTCCAGCAGGGTTCAAGATTTGGCAGTGAAATGCATGGTGGTAACAAAACTTTTTATTCTAGAAACTTTCTAAGATTATACAAGCAATGTTTAAAATGTGTCCCTAGTTTTTCGGCTTTTGCCCCCCCCCCCAATACATTTTGGCTTTTTTTCAGATTTCTTGTGCTTCAAAGTTGAGAGATACAGTTGAGTGTCGAGTGGATTTTACAAGGAGCTGAGAGCTTGAAGAGAAGTTTAATGCTGCTTATGCTGAGTCTGCATGTATTGTTAATAGCACAACAGGTAGTGTACTTGCATTTGATGCAGAAAGCTGTGGGTTCTATTCCCACAGTATATAGATGCATTGCTGATACTGTACTGTGTTATACTTTTAAAAGGGGTGGATGCTGCAGTACTGAGAATGTCCTCTTTGGTGGAGATACCTAGTAACAATGAACCTGTTATCCGTTTGCCATCCATTCCCTATTGCAATATTACTAGCTTATCATTTTTTATTGTAACATAGGCAATTTATTTGTAGATGAAACAATGAAATATTAAAGTTGTTTGCTAGCAGCAACCTCTTCATTAGTTACATATCTTTTTAATGTAGAATTATTTAGATGAGTTTTACTTCTGCAGAGATTGTGCATATTTATTGATACTGGTGGATTGTAGAAGTCTGACTAGACTTTTATGATGGAAATGTTCTAAACTTGGCATTTTGCCATTATTAGTGCATGCATTTTGTTTCATTGTTTACTGGAAAAATGTACAAAATAATACATTTAAAATGCCCTCTCACAGCTGTACTCTATTATACGAGGAATATAATTTAATACAATCAGGAAGGTGTATCAAAGAACACATGTATGTTTCCTGTGCAAGGGGCCTGTGATTTGAAAACAGCCCAAAGTTAATCTTTATCTGACAATGGCCAGATGTATTTTCTTTGAATGTGGGTTTCAATGCTGTTTCAATTAATATGAGTTTCAGGGGCAGCGAAGTTTTAATGCTAAGTCTATTTTCATTGTGAGACTGCATTGCTTTGTTTTACAGATGTCTATTAGTTCTTGTGCTGTAAAACATAAAATAAAACTTTTAAATGAAATCCAAATCATCCTAGCAGTAAAGCAGTATGCACATTACAGTGTTTATGGTGAATGGGGCGAAATAGCCAAATAATGGGACATTGGAATAGTTGCAGGGGGGATGCTCCATTCGACCATGATTTTGTGAGGGGAGGGCAGCAAACCTAGACAGCCCCATCTGAACTGTACCTTTTAACTGTCCAGATTTTTGCAGAATTAATAGATTTTTGCATCTTATTTTTGGTTTGTTCCTCATAAAATTTGTGGTTTTCTGGCAAATCATTTAGGCATGAAGTCGCTAAATAAAGACAGACATTGAGTTTCAGACTTCAAATTTGGAAGAAAACGTGGAGTGTTTAAAATTAATAAATAATTGTAATGATCAGAGTTATAGATTACTTTTAATTTCAGAAATGCATGTATATTCTCTTATTTTGTCAGCTGCTCAAGTTAACAGTACTAATATTCAAAAGTGTCCTTTTTTGACAGGTTCCCTGCTGTATTGTGTGGCTATTTTATATTTTTGCATCACATTTTTGGTCCGTTTTTCATAAAATTGTGGTTTTCTGGCAAATTAGTGGCAAATCATTAAAGACTGAAGTTAGAAAATAATGACAGACATTTGAATTTCAGATTTCATACCCTTCAGAAAATTCATACTAATGCAAGACCTACTGTTCTATTATCTTTCTAAGTTTATAAGAGAAATATTTAAAAATTGTCCTTATTTTTGGGCCTTTGTCCCACTTCTGTTTATGGCTTTGTCCAGATTTCTTGCTCTGAGGCTGAGAGGTATGACAAATGTGTCAGGGTCATCACCATCAGCCAGAGACATTTCAAATTGTGACATACTTGTTGCAACCCACTCCCCCATGTAGTGACTCTGGATGTGTCCAAGCAAGGCAAGGAGCAGTTATACATTTTAAGTGTGCAGAGTATCCCCCCATCCAAGGCAGACACAAGTACTACAGTGGCTTTTCATCTGTCCTTGATTTTGCAGAATGTTCTGGTTTTCTGTCATATTTTTATACTGTTGATTTATGCTTCTTATTCAGAAAATGCATGTCGTTGCAGTGTCTGTTGCTCTGTGATTAAGTAGCAATGCTATAATGACCATCAGGTAAGATTGTCTGAGACTGTAAGATGCAAGTAAGCATTAATAAGCATACTCTTTAAGAATTACCAACATTGAAAGCCTTTTGCTGTTGCTATGCAGAGAATATTTACATAACTAGATAGTGTATAAGCCTTAGGTATTGAAATGCATATGACAGTATTTGTAATAAAGGACAGGATTACAATAATTTCAGAAGCTCATTACATTTTTTGGAGAAGTTTAGTCATCTTTGTGGGCTTTACCCATAAACTAAACAGAATGCCAATCTATCATGTGTGGTCCATAACTTATGCAGTAATCCTTTAAGCAATTTATGTTGAGCTTGTTTATTGTTTGCTGTTCATTTTTTACCTCGATCATGTTTTCCCCATGAAACAAGTAGATAGTTGTTGTCAGGAAGCAGTTTTCTTTTGGATAAAAAACATTTTTACAAGTGAGGGTATTGCTACTTTCAAAATGTTACTTGGTACTTTTATAAAGCTAAATATAAGTTATAATTAGAACTGCAGTGCAAGGAGAAGTGGTTTGAGTTGAGTGATGTTTTTTTTAATACTTGATTTTGACTGGCATTCCAGTAATGTATTTAAAAAGGAATGTATTTTTCATGCCTCTCAAACTTTTTTGTTTCCAGCTAGATGTTAAGTAAGCTGTCATGTAGCCAATGCATTGAAATATTTTTTTTCTTCTACAATTCATTTTGTCTTGATCGGACTCTCATAATCATGGTTTGGTAGTGGCACCCAGGTCAGTGTATTTAATTAAAGTCCCAGTTTTTGCATTTTTTTAGCATAGCTCCACCCCTTTCTAGTTGGCCATATCCCTTCCCATTGGCCCCACCCATTCAGCTGTTTTCTGCAGCCCCCCTTTGATTTGAAGTCACCAGCTGCCACTGTTAGCAACTCAATTCAATAAATAGTTCACAGAAACTATCCTAGCTGATCAAATTCCCAGATCACCCTTACCACCTCTGAGCCATTCATATCCCAAAATAACACAGATTCCTTTACATTACAACCAGTTTCTGTTAACACCACAAAAAACTTCTAAAAAACTAAAGCCAACCACACTAGCAGCAAACAAACTCCCTGCAGACTTCTTGCAAAATGCGCAGAAGTTATAATTTATCCTGTATCCATACTAATAAATAGATCAATCTCAGAAAACATAGTACCTGACATTTGGAAAATATCCCATATTCTACCTTTACACAAAGGGGGTAATTTCACTGAACTAACCAACTATTGTCCATTTTTCATTCTGTCACCCCTATCTAAAATCCTTGAAAGAGAAGTTCACACCCAATTGATGCATTACCTTCACCCACAAAAACTAGTGTCAAACACTCAACATGCCTTCTGCCCTTATCACAGTACTACCACAGCCCTAATGTCCTTCACTAACATAGTGAACCACTATAATAATAACAGAAATTTTGTCTCCGCCATCTTTTTGGACCTTTCTATAGCCTTTGATATGGTAAATCACAACAAACTTATTAACATTCTCTCCACCCTAAACCTTAGTATACCCTCTATTACCTGGTTTAAAAGCTAACTGTCATGATGGCAGCTGGTTGTTCAGTGGCAAAATGAACACTCCCCCCTTCTTCCAGCTATATTAGGAGTTCCTCAAGGCTCCATCCTTGGAATTCTATTATTCTGTCTCTTCACAAACAGACTCCACACCTCTACCCCTCACGCTACAGTCATACAATACACAGATGACTCCACACTAATATGCACAGCCTCCTCCCTACAAGACCTATAGACCATAACCCAAGATTATTTTCTAGCCGCCGAGACATGGCTCACTACAACCCAACTCATTCTAAATCCCATATAAACCAAACCCCTTCTCTTCTACCTTACGAGAACTCCCCCACCATGCCTGCCATTCAATATCACATCCACAAATAAAACTAATATCACACCAGTAACCCACACCAAACTTCTAGGTATTGACATTGACAACATGAAATTTGATATTCACATCTCTCAAACCATCAAGAAAGTACACAAGAAATTGGGAACTCTCTACAGAAACAAACAATTCCTGAACATAAACACAAAAGCTACAATTGCTTGTACACACCTCTTTGCAATACTCCTATATGCCTCTCCCATTCTAACCAACCTCAAAAAAACTGATCTAGATAAATTAGAATCCTGTTATAATAAGATTGCCAGGTTCACCACAGATTCCTCATCTAGGGCACATCACTGGGCATCTCTAAAACTACTAAACTGGCTAGAAGAACCACAAATACTGCTCTTTAATCAATTAACCTTTGCCCATAAAATCCTGTATCAACTAGAAAAAAAACCTGCTCTCCAGAATCTTATACAACCACACACCAACAATCACTCTCTCCATTCCAGCAAAAGCTACTTCTTAATATCTCAAAAGCAAACAACTCAGATGGGGACTCACTATTCTCAAACTTCATTACCAAAATATAGAATAAACTCTACCAGCCCCTATAACCTCCACTCGCTCTACAGTACAAGTCAAAAAAACTTCTAAAGTCACACTTAACTGAAACTTCGCTCTGCTCTTGCTCCTGTCCTGGCTAGTTTCTGGTACACATATAATCTCAGAAGCCTTCACCTAATCAGTGTCCAACTACTCTCTTCTGAATAGCAAATGGAATATATGCCTGTATTTGACAGTGTATATATCTATTTTTAATTCTAAAATGAACTTTTCCCACAGAAAAGTTTATCATGAATCATATGTAATATTTGTATGTTGTATACCTTCTCTGAAATTTGCCAATCATATTTATTTTGTAAAATTCTTCTGTTAGCTTCTCAATCATGTATGTAGAACAATTATTTTTGTATTTTTTACTTAGCACTTTCTGTTATTTTTTTGTACTTTCCTTCTACTGTTTATGTACCTTTTCTACATTGTTGTACTTTTCTCCCTGGGCCTCTGTTGAAAAGACCATTGTCCAGTCAGACTTTCCCGAAAAATAAATGTAAAATAAATAATAATATACAGTACTTTAAAAGACAGATTCTCAAAGTAGATGCAATAAGCTGTCAGGAATGCATGTTGCAGAACTGAAATATATGCACCTATTTTTCAACAAGTTGTGTACATTACACACTTACAGTCACACACACATATATATTTTGTGATCAGCATGGATGCAACTGTGGCTGTACATGCGTTCATGTTTGTGATGAATTGAAGTCCACGTTAAGACATGTATAAGACAATCTGAATGTCTATTGTCAGTATAAAGCTTTAGATGATATGCAGTTGTGCTATTCATTTTTGTAGTGTAGGCGACATCTGGGAACTACTAGTGGCATATCCATTTTCAAGTGCATGAGTGCAGGGCACACATGAGTCTGAGTAAATATGTGTTCAGTCACTAACAAGTCCCTTCCCTTTGGTTGTGTTTTTACATGAATTTTAATGGGATGAAGACTAACTGGGCAATAAACATAATAATACATTACAATTAGCTCTTTCCATAGTGCACCACCAGGCAACTGGTTTGCACAATCAATGCAAAAATGTTTGCGCATGTGAGATTCAGATTTAATGAATATAACTTGAACTTGAGAATTACTTATGCATATATGCTAGGGTAGAACCAAATAACAAATACTATGGCGTTCATACTGTAGTTTATATTGGAAATGCTGTGTCTTAACTTTTATAACATCAAGGACTATTGCTATTACTGTCCTCATTTGTGTGGAGTTAGGTAATGAACAAATGCAGTTCTCTGCTTAAATGGGGAAAATAGTAATATTTTTACTGGGTTTGTCTTCTTTTGCGCAAACATGCTAAGTGGCAAGAAGTGGATATCAGCACTTTGAACAGTACAGAGTGTAAGAAATGCCCCTGCTGTCAAGCTTTCCCTGTGGCAGCAGGTATAAGAACAGTGAGTTCATATTTTGAATACAAATGACATAGGGTTCGAATCCAGCTCAATCGAATTGTTTTACATGTTGTTAGGATGGCAGTACATAAGTCAAAGTGATAATTTCTGCAAATGTGAGAGGCAATGACTACAGTGAGGTACTGTCTAAAAGTGAATATCAGTCAATTTATGTCAACAATACACATATGGATTTGCATTTTTATACATTCAGTATTCTAAATAAATGTTAGAGTAAATGTTTCATATTACTGCCTTTAATCTGATGCAACTGTGTGTTCCTTCAGCATAGTGAGTTTAAGCAGCATTGAAACCAGGGTAACCACACTATGCCAAAGCATGTGAAGAGCCATTCACTGTTGCTCAGCACTGGTGTGCAAAGACAAACTCTGTGCAAACACCAATAACAAAATGTGAAAGTCTTTATTAGGAGCAGTTCTGCCATGTGTGTGATGTGTGATTCTATTTTTTGACCAGATTAAATGTGTGAAAATGTTGCAGACAGGAAAGTGGTGAAATTGGGGAAAGAAAGCGGAAAAACAAAGGGAGGTAATATAGGGATTTTATTGAGGGGATTAGGAAAGAGCCATCGCTATCCATTTCTTCAAAAGTATAATATGAACATGTATATAAAATTGGATCAATGTAGACTGTCACCACAACACAGATGGGTGACAACAAGGCAATCATGTTGTATAGCCAATTGAACCAAATGAAGTGTGTCAATAAGATACATGTGCAAAGTGAAGAGTTATGCACTGGAACATTTTTTGGGGGGGGTAGGTGCCCAATTTTTTAATTTTATTTCAGCAAAAGAGGAATGTTGGATAAGGGGCATAGGTATGTCAGGGTCAGGTAAGTAGGGTAAGTGGGGAAATGGGTGCAGACAAACAGGACAAACAAAACAAAGATAGTGCTGGCGAAGGACACAAAAGGCTGGGGATACCATAACTGAGGATAGGGAGGTGATATCAGAGGCCCATGCACATCAAGCATGGGGACAGAGAGAATCTAGTCCTCACTCTCAGAACTGTCATCACTGTTGCCTTCCTCAGCATACTGTTGAAGTGCTTTATGTTGTTGTTTTCTCAGCATTCCAATGAGAATCTTCTCCATATAGCTGAGGTGTGCACTAGTGGTACATTCCATGACCTCACACAACACGCCTGGTAGCTCCTAGCAAGTGAAGAAATCCACACCTCCACCAATACTCTTAGAGACCATCACTGCACCAGTTCCTGGGATAATGCTACCTGATATAGAGGGCCAAGGTACTGCAGGGAATGCAGAGGCAGTATTGTCGTTGTATACCAGATGTGCTGGGCATTGGTGCAGCAGCCTTTGGAGGGGTGGCAGGGTGAGCTGCAATGGCTGGCCTACCGCCCTGTGTTGAAATTATTTTGTCAGGTGTCAGAAAATTATGATATCAGAATGGTGTGTTCACAAGTATAAAAATTAAAAAGGGAGATAAGGGGTGGGGTAAAAAAAAAGAAAAAGATAATTAGAACCATCATTTGTCACATACAATAAATTACTATAACACAATATATTTTTACTTTCATGTTAACTATACTTTTTAAAAATCCAAAATAGGACTGAGAATTGTTACAAATAATCCTTGCAATGTGCATATATTGGACACATACTTTTAGAATTAATATATGTTAAGTTACCAGCATGGTATTATTGCCAAATTTGTTGAAAATAATATTTTTGTATTATTTTAACATGCATTTGTTACTTGTGGGATTTGAACCCACAACATCTGAATATACTATTTTAAGTGACTCCTACAATTGCCTTGAGCTACAGAATAAAGCATGCATGCTTGAGTGGGCACCTTATTTCCTAGTTCCTGCTATATCTACACAGATCATTCAGCAACAGTTTGTGTTTTCCCACCAATTAGTGATATTGCATTTTATGACTAGTACACAAACCCAAACAACCATGTTTGAGTGATGTTAAATGGAGAGTAACAATGCAAAACAGAGTGGAATACAATTTATGAAACAGAAAGGTTAATATGACTCTTGGCAGTTTATGGCTTGTATGCTGCTGTACATGTTAGATGACTTAACTTTTCAGACATATATTGGGGCTTATACATTTTATGACTTGACACTTTTTGTGTGGCTTTACACTGATAAAAGTAATTTGTACAATGTGGGATTCAAACTTATGTAAAACAGAGAGCACACATTCCTCTACATAGATGTTTCTTCCTCCTTGCCACAGAAGCAATGGTTATTAGATGTGCTCATTAACTAGAGACACACACATTAAAGAGTGAGTGGTTACCATGTATGTGTGTGACCTGACAAGGTCCTGGTTTATATATTCATGTGTATATGACTATCATTGAAGTATGAAGTCCATCCCAAGGCAGAAAAGAAACTTTTAATTACAGAAACATAATTGTCAGGATACCGTCAATCACACATAATAATTCATATGATAGCCACTGCTATAAATAGTTATTGTTATATATAGTTATTTTTATATTTTTCTTTATTTTTTTAAATTGAGTGGAACAGCATTAATAAAATATGGTGTGCTAGAGTAGAACCTTGGCTTACTGGTATTCTACCCATGAACTTCAACAAGGTGCCACAGGGAATGATGGGCACTACTTGTACTTCTTACACTCATTACTGTCCGAAGTGTTCATTGCCAAGGAGGACTTGTTTGTCAGACATGTTCATTAGCCAAAAAAATCACACAAAAACTAGTAATACAAGTACTAGGAAGAAGTGGAAGCGTAAATCAAGAATCATACACTAAATTTTAAATGTTGTAAGTGCTTTCATCTGTATTTATTAAAATGAACTTCCTCAGACAGCAAGAGCAAAGCTAAGAACACAGTTTAAATAACCCTCCATTAAATCATGTGACCCAAAAGGAAATTACATCACTGTAACAAATCTTTAGAAACAGCACCATCTTGTGGTTCAAAGACTGAACTACAACTAAATAAACAGTCAATTCATTTGTAAAAGTACCTGGCTACCATATAGTATGACAGAACAGAAAACACATTGCATTGAAATACAACCATAAAAACATCACATATATGCACTTAAAACCAAAAATGTAACCTATCCAGTGCCTTCAGTTTTAATAAGCTCTATAATGAGCATATATCATTCAGCCCAGGAAAGCTATACGCATTTAATCGAACTTGTCACTTAAGTTCACAGCATTCCAATTTGAGAGTCCAAGGACCCGCTGTTTCATCAGACAAAACCTGCTCAATTACTTTGAATTTAAAATGATGTTCTGGGAAGGTCATAATATGTCTGGCTAGGGCATTATGAACATGCAATTTATTAATATTATAAATATGGTCATATAGTCATTCTCTAAATCTGCGCTCTGTTTTACCTATATAAAAACTTTCGCAGAACAAGCACTTAGACAGATAAACAATATCTTTAGAGTTACAGTGAAACCTACCCTTGATCTCATTAATTGGTATTATGGACTGTGAAATTATTGCCAGTATCAACATATTTACAATAAGAGCAAGCTTCGCACTTATACATTCCAGGGCATCTAGTTAAAGGAAATTTCTTAGAATCAAATGATTTTTTAGAATCAAATAAAGTTTTAAAATTGGTACCTTTCTTAAAAACAGCCCTAGGATGATCACATAACTTCTGTATTAAATGAATATCATCCAACAATAGGTTCCAATTTTTATGTAAAATTTCCTTAAGGTAAATAGCATCAATACTAAAAGGAGTAATGAAACTCAGACTAAAGCCAGTTGTCAATGAAATACTCTCTTGAACACTATGGTCACCAAACCTTCCAGGGCTTTCCAGCAAGCTCTCATGATTTAAAATTGGTTTAAAGAACCCAGTAGTTCTCTTACATTGTACTTCATCAATTAATTGATCAACTAAAATAGATGGCTACCCTCATTTAAGAAACATACCCCTTAAATTGTCAGACTCATTTTAAAAATCTTGTTCTAAACTGCCGATTCCTAGCTGCTCTGACCAATTGCCCCTTTAAAACAGAACGTTTTTGGTGAAAAGGATGGGAGCTAGAAAAATGCAAATAAGAATTGGAATATGTACTTTTTCTAAACATCTTTGAGGTATATCTAAAACTTGCCTTATGTTTAATCTTAATTTAATATCTAACAATGAATTCACATCAGAATTATAATCAGAAGTAAATTCCAGAAAATCAGTAGAATTATTAAAATATTCAAGTAATTCTAAACCTATAGCAGCATTACCCTTTATGATGATAAAAATATCATCCAGATAATAGGTGTAAAAAATATCTTTTCGCTAATAATGGGGTTCATAAATAAAAACTCATGTTCCCACATGGCCATGACAAACGTTAGCAAAACTGGCCCCACATGGTGAACCCATAGCAAACCCTCCTTTTTGTAAAAAATACAAAATTCACACACGCGTAAGTGATGGCATTTCTTCCATCAACTATTGGTCGTAAAGGGGGGGTCATGTAAATCCTTATGGATTTTGGGGATCCCAAAAGTAACTGGGATTAATGGTGAAAGTATATTCAAATAATTATACAAATTTATATCAATACAGAAATCAATCAGCAAGTCATTGATATGAGATTTAATTGTAGCATAAGCACCATTCACTTCATTTGACACAGGTTCATATGTGTCTGTATTCAATATTTTAAACATCCTAGACTGATAGTCACCCATATCCAAAAAGACCAGCCCTCCCCCTTTATCAGGTTTCATGACCTTTACATTAGAATGATGTATGATGTAAAGAACAAATCAAATCTTATTCAATTAACAATCCATTTATAGTAAATTAAAATCAGATCAATTAATTAATAATGCTTCGTTATGAATTAAAGGGAACTCACAGACAAAATCTCCTAAGCAAATGGATAGAGAGCATACTATAAAACATATAAATAATAAAAATGTATGCATATGTATATATATATATATATATATATATATATATATATATATTAAAAAGTATATCAAAAAATCAGCGAATATACGAACACTGTTATGCCATATGTAAGAAAGATACTAATAATGCATTGGCAAAACATATATTGGAATGTCCTGATCATGGTTTCAAATTTTTTGTCCTCCAACAAAGACATATGGGCATAAGAGGGGGGCCCTGGCAAATATTATTAGAGATAGATGAATTGATGTGGCAAATTAGAACAGGGGCACATATTTTTCCAGGCCTCAATGAAAATTTATCTATTAAAAGCATCTTGAGACTTTCAGCTTTGAGGAGATAATTGGTATACTTGTATTTAAAAACAGTTGGTTGAATATTATTTATTTATTTTTTATGTACTTGTGTATTAATCAATTATTTAATACATGAGTGCATATAAGTATAATACTTATTTAATGTTATAATATATATTGTTTCATTTTTGAAACGTTATAGATACATTTGTGGTATTATATTATTTTGTTATATATTTTATTATTTTTTTCAATTTAGATGGTTTTTAGCTGACTGCTTAGTATTTTGGCTAGACATAGAGTTATGTGTATATATATTTTTTGTTTGTTTAATGCTTACGTTGCATTAATTTTTTGATATACTTTTTAATATATATATATATATATATATATATATATATATATATATATATATATATATATATATATATATATACATATGCATACATTTTTTATTATTTACATGTTTTATAGTATGCTCTCTATCCATTTGCTTAGGAGATTTTGTCTGTGAGTTCCCTTTAATTCATAATGAAGCATTATTAATTAATTGATCTGATTTTAATTTACTATAAATGGATTGTTAATTGAATTTTATCTTGTCTGAAGAAGGTGAGACATTGTCCACACCAAATGCGCTTACATTAAATGTCTTTTTTTGTATTCTGCTGGCTCTTATTGTGTTTCTACTCATTTAGTTTTGCTTTAGCTGGTTTGTTTTTCGTTTTTTTGTTGGAACAAATCAAATATTGTTCATCCTTATTTAAATTATACATCTCATCACATTTATGTCATTTACACAACAGTGATCTCATGTCCATTTCACAAATGGAAGAAATTCCATCACTTATGCTTGTGAAAAATTTCTGGATAGTAAGCTGAAAAGATTTCTCAAACATGAACCCCAAATTTGTAAAGATTTGTGGTCCTTTCTTGAAAATAATTAATGAGCTCGAATTTAAGGCCAAATATAATTTTCTAACTGTTGATGTCAGAGGGCTTGAATATTTTAATAATTCTATTGATTTTCTGGAATTTACTTCTGATTATAATTCTGATGTGATTTAATTTTTATTTGATTCTAAAAATTCATTTGATTATAAGAAATTTCCTTTAACTAGATGCATTGGAATGTATAAGTGCAAAGCTTGCTCTTATTGTAAATATGTTGATACTGGCAATAATTTCATGGTCCGTAATACCAATTATGAGATCAAGGGTAAGTTTTGGTTATTAGTGAACAAAAATGATAAATGTAGACTGTGTAATTCCATTTAAAAGCTTGCTAAAGTTACACTCCCAGTGCAGGTAAGGTAGTCTGAATTCCTGTTGTGTCTTCCTTCTTCTTACACTAATAATTCACAGTTGCAATCCATAAGCAACTAATATTGAGGTAATGCCTACACTATTTTTTCGCCTGTTACATAAAGTCAGACATTAGGGATTCAGCAGTTCTAATGAGTTCACACCTCATTTGCATCTTCACCATGCTCAGAGGCCTGAATCTACACTATAAAATAGTAAACATGTAGCTAAGGAACTTGAAAGTGAGGAGACTTGTGTTCTTGGAGAAAATAGAATATTACTATTCCTTTTGATTTATCTGCAGAGAAGGCTTCTAATTTTACTAGGCTATGAATGTATTTTCCAAGTACATTCTAGATGTTGTAACATGTTACAAAACTGATTATTTATATGCAGTAGAAAATGGAACATTTATCTATATGAAGTCCACTGTTGGCATAGGTATTTTCGGCAGGCATTTGCATTTCTCAGATAGATAGGTTATTAACTTTCATCACAAGTGTTATTGTTAAAATTATTTTATAATCTTCTATGTTATTTCATGTTAATCAGAAAAAATCGCTGGAGATCACCACTAGTAGTAAAAACGTTTAATATATTTAAAAAGACATACCAACAATGACAGCAAATAATAAAACAAAGGATAGAACTGTCCACTTTATGAGCGCTTTCGGGTCTTTACCCTTCATCAGATAAAACATCTTTCTACTTGCTGGATTTTAAACATCATAACAGCCAATCACTACTTAGTAATGCACCCACCTATTTTTCAAGGTGGGTTTCATGGGGACTACCTCATTGAGCCCCGGATTGTCTATGTGCCATTAACTCTATTATCCACATAGTTTCCTGTAGCTCAGTCTGGTTTTTCATATCACCTCCCCTAGGACTGCTGTTTACCTTCCAAATTGCTCTAAACCTAAACTCATGCCCTTCATATTGATCAATGTGTCTGAATAGAGCATTATGTTGGTTCTTAGTTCTAATGGCTGACAGATGCTGTAAAATCCTCACCTTAAAGATATTATTGGTTTTCCCTACATAAAAACTTAAACAGTGTTGGCACTCAGCTAGATAAATGACATCTGTCGTCCTACATGTTGCTTTAGCTCCAAAGTGAAACTCCTTTTGTGTAACCGGATATCTAAAATATGTTGCCTTCTTGATGAAACTACAGGCCTTACAAGAACCACAGGGTACAGTACCTGTTTTATTAATAATCTGTTTGTGTCTTAGTCCCCTTTCTTGCCTTAAAATGTCCTTTACGTTCTTGTTCCTCCTAAAACCAAAACAAGGTCTATCACCTATAAACTCTTTCAGACTATCATCAGTTCTAAGTATATTCCAATTACTCCTTACAATGTCACAGATACCATTTATATTAGTATTATAAATGAACATAATCCTCATGGATTGATGGTCCTTAACCAAAGTGTTGGCATCTACATCCATTGCACTTCTTGTATGCTTGGTCAATAGGGGGTCCATCCTTCCTTTTCTATAAGCCATTTTCTGATCCGTTATCCCCTTGATAAGTTCCCTGTTGTAACCCCTGTTCTGAAAGTGTCCCTCCAAACACTTCACCTCTTCCTCAAAATGTTTCTCTCCTGTACAGATCCTGGATGCCCTGCAAATCTGTTCTTTCACAATGTTACCAAATGTAAACCTCGGGTGATGATAGTCTGAAAAAGTTTATAGGTGATAAACCTTGTTTTGGTTTTAGGAGGAATATATATATATATATATATATATATATATATATATATATATATATATATATATATATATATATATATATATGTGTGTATATCTATCTATATATATATATATATATATATATTTATTTATTTATCTATTTATTTACCCTGTGCAGTAACATGGCATTCCTTAAAAAACACAGGTTCTCTTTTGGCTTTTCCCGGTTAGGGGTCGCCACAGCGCAACTCTGGTCTGCTAATGATTGGCAGTAGATTTTTATGTGCCAAGTTGCCAGCCCTGATGCACAACCTTCAACGAAGGTACGCCCATTCATGCATGTCTCCACACAAAAGATGCTCTGGCTGAGAATCTAACGGGACATCTTACTGTGAGGCGACAATGCTACCGCAGCACCACCACCACAGTCTGAGTATCTAATGCCTTACTGTTACTCTAATTAACATATCATTACTTTGCAAACATTCTTTGAAGGTTCTAAGCTATCTATACACAACAGCAGGTCTCTCTCTAAAAATTAAAACAAATCCAAATTCCCCTTAATAATCTTCCAGTTAGAGTTTAAATTATATAAATATTTCTAGCAATCAAAGGTATATCCATGCAAAAAAAAATGAATAGCCAGATTTATCATTATTAAGGTCAGTTTTCCACCAACCTGTAACTAAAATTTGTGGGGATAATTTCCATCTGCTGGAAATAACAAAGGAAATTGCTTCATCTAACTCCCATCTAACTCCATTTCATCATATTTTCTCTCTGGAGATAAGGTCATAGTTATTGCCACATCCTGGGCAAAATCCTATTCATTCGTATTCAAATGAGAAATTCTAATAAGTTGTTACTTGAAAATATTATTTTTGATAAATGTAGGATGGTTGCTTCTTTTAAACAAATACCCATTAACTGCAGGTTTTTTTCCATAAATCCTTCTGGAAGACTTCTAGCTAAAACATCCAAAGTAATTTAGACATGTAAAAAAATTACCCACCATGCCAACCTCACCTAAAAAAAATTCAATAATGAAGTAGTGGAATGCAAGGACTAATTAAAACATATACCTAAGGATTCAGCAAGCTCTGCATGGTGTGCAGGAATAGTGCAAGAGCTGCTGCAGGCAATATGGCTGACATGCGATCCAGGAATGAGCTCCCGGGACATGCATGAGCGCTCCTACACTATTCCTGTACAGACACAGCCCCTGTATGCTAATTACCTCATTTGCTGGTGAAAACCATGAAAATGAGGTGAATTAGCGATCCAGTAAGGAGACAGGGGTCTGTGCAGGAATAGTGTACACTGCAGAAATGTATTCAGACAGTAACTGAATAAATTTCTGCAAACTACAAAATGGAGGCATGACAGCTCATAAAAAAACATTTATTATAAGGGTTAGGCATGTCAATGGCCAATTATATGGTCACAGGCATGAAAAATAGCTTCAAAATGATAAAAAAATAACTTTATTTTGTTGGGGGGGCCGATTTCGGCCATTTAAGCATAGGGCAGTGGTGTGCAAATGGGATCGGTCCGAAAATAAGGAAAAAAGCTGGAAATAAGCTTTTAAACCAAAATCATCATTTTGCCATAATAGTCAGTAGCATGCATAACACAACAAGACCATGGAATAGTGGTTGCTAAGGGGGAAGGCTGAGTGTCAGTTTTGTAACCATGCAGTAGCAGTCAGTTCTATGCAGATGAGGGGAATGATAATGAATCACAGATTTCCCCTCAGTGCTAGCTTGCACCCAACCGTGTAGGTGCAATAACACCATGGTCTAAGCCTACGAGCTAGATGACCTCATGAGGGGGAGTGTCATGATTGTTGTAAGCTTATTGCAGCACAGTGGCCTGTATTTGCCCTTAGCTAAGCACAGCTAAGGAAGTGGGTGTGTCTGATGCTGCCTAGCAGTATTTACATTGCCTAAATGGGTGTGCGTACCATGCTCCGGGTTTTAAACAAAAAAAAAAATAAACAGGATATAGCAGCTCTGTTCACATCTGAGCACTGGGTCTGCATGGCATGCCTCAAGGCTTAAATGGGAAGGCAATGGAAAAGGAAAACAGCAATAGGAAGGTAATCAAAGAAAACTAGCATAGCTGGTAGGTGAAATGTATCAGAATCAGCCAATTACACAGGCAGCAGCCCAGCACACTACTATAAACTATGCAAACACCTTTCACTCTGGTCTTCCCACAGACTCTACACCACTGGTGTACACAAATGGGGAAATTTTACCTAACAAAACCAACAAAATGATAGGGGCTGCTGTCCCTCTCATAAATCAATATGTGGAAGAGGCTAAGGGTGGTGAGGATGAGAATGCTGATGACCAACTCACAGTGAGAAGGAGAAGAGTGTACAGACTCCCGGGTAACCTACCAGGGGCTACATGAGCTGGAGATAGTGGAGCACTATTGGGTGGACAGGGACCTCCTACAGCAAGTTGTTGAGCTGTGCCAGCCACACCTCACACACAGTACCAACAGAGGGGAACCCATCCCAGTGGATGCCAAGGTATGTGTAGGCTTAAGAATACTAGCCACAGGTACCATCCAAAGGCCAACTGGGAATATCATGGGGATCTCACAGGCATCAGCATCCAAAGTACTCCACCAGTTCCTGGATGCCATGTCAGCACATGCCGGTGAGCACATATATTTCCACAACACCCGTGAGGCCTTGACCAGCAATATGCATCTCTTTCACCAAATAGCAAAATACCCTGAGGTAGTGGGAGCTATAGACTGCACGCATATACACATCAAAGCACCATCCGGCAAGCAGGGTAGGATCTACATAAACTGCAAGGGCTTCCCCTCCATCAACTGCCAGATCGTGTGGAATGCCCAGGGCATTATAATGAATGTGTGTGCTGGCAAACCTGGAAGCTATCACGGCTCCCACATCTGGCATATGATGCAGCTGTACCAGAGATTTGCCAGTGGGAACATCCCATATGGCCAACTAGTGGGGGATGCTGGTTATGCACTGGAGCTGTGACTGATGATACCCATCAGAAATGCACACACACCTGAACAAGAACTCCATAATGAGGCACACACACAAACCAGAATCATAATAGAGCATTTGTTTGGGATGCTCAAGTTACAGTTCTGGTGCTGGACATATCCACTGGAGCCTTGCAGTACTCTCCAGCTACATATACACAAATTTTCATTGTATGTGCCATGCTACACAATATCAGCCTGTGGAAACAGCTGCAGCAAGAACAGCACGGGGCAGGGCCTCACAGCCCCCCACCATTGCCGAGGCCAGCACAGGCACACAGTGACTCAGAGGAGGAACAACCTGAGCCTGCTCCTGTAGGCAGAAGGAGACATGCTCAGTATGCCCAGGTTTTGGCAAATAGGCAACGCATAGCACATACACTGACACAGTAGGAACCCAGGGAATAACACCTCTCTCTGACTCATACATACAGTAAAAGGGATGCCAAACATGACACTACCTGTGCTTTACCATGTATAGGGAGTGTACTATGTGCAGCCGACATAGTCAGCCCTCCAGCACCATCTTCATTACTGGCATAGCCACAAGGTAAGTCACTCTCCCTATCAATTGCTGAATGGAGTGGTATGTTCTGCTACTTGTATCTATGATATGGATGTGAGCATGCAAGGGAATTGGTTGGCTGAATGGGATGGCAGCAGATAGTAGGCACCTATATGGGCAGCATAAAATCCATGACAAATACTGGTGTCAACAAAGTAGGCAGTACTAGACAAGGTGACAAATCTCACTGCAGGACATGTGGTGAGCCAAAGTTGTTTACATAGTACCCACACATGCATGTCAGTGAGGCTCACATACCCAACAACAGCTCAGCCAGCAGGCAGGTGTAGATGATGACAAGGAAAGGCTGTGCTAAGGCCTCCAAATGATGTCAATGGAGAACAGCCCCCCTCCAGACCTACACAGATAGACTACAACAGGTCAGGCAGTTGGATGTTAGTTCTGAAGGGCAAGAAGTCTGAAACTGAAATGTAGGTCAATACAATCTAAGATCTGTACTCCATTGAGTAGTCTGCTTGATAGGTCAGAATACAGCATGAAATAGAAGAAAACAAAGTACCTGAAATACCAGTACAGTCATAGCAAATGTTTACAGTTGTCAGATGTGCCCCCCCCCACAATCCTATGTAAAAATGTAGTAACCTCTAGATGTGGGTTTAATAACAGTGGAGCACAGATTACCTGAGCTGGCCAAATTAGCAGGATAGATTGTTGCACATGTACAATATGCAGGGCTCTGTGTGTTAGGTTGTTGTGTGTTGTATATTGTGTGGAAGTGGTCAGCATGTAGGCATGGAGTGTTGTGTCCTGGTGCCCTATGGGCAGTACCATTGATGACAGGGCCATGTTCTGACAACTGCAGTGCCAAACACAATGCATTCCAGCAAGACCCAATCCAGCAGTCATCCATACTCATTGTTCGGATGTAATATCTGTCACCATCTGAAAGATGGACATGCCATGAATGTGTGCCAGACATACATACAGTCCACAGGTGGAAGTACCCTAGACAGAGTATATAAAATGTAACTGTCAAATGCACACACCTTTGGAATTGTACATACAGGTTAGTAGCACATTATTTGTCCGTTTAGTATGGAATACTGATGTTCTCTTGCCAATCACTAGCAGACCACAAACGGCACAGTTATGAAGTAATGAGAAACTGCTGATGTCCCCGCACAAGCCAGCATAAGGGGAGTGTACCAGGTATATCTGTGAGTCAGCTGCAAGAAGCTTCCATAGCACACATGCATTCAGCTCACCCTACCATCAGCCACAGGTTCATCACAGGTCATACCACTGCTATTGGGAATGAGTACAGTATGACCTCCACTTCTGTATGGGAATACCCTCAGAATGCAGCATGCTGAAGAGGTGTCCCATACAGGTGTGTCCCTAGCTGTAAGCAGCACCCTGCCAGCATCCACACCAATGGATTAATAAGGAGAGGAACTATTGCCATTAACACCTTGCACACCTACCCTGTCACCCCAGGGGAATCCAGTGGCTTGCAGCCTGGGACTGTAGGAGTGACAGAATGCACTGGCCTGCTACAGATGGCCTGTATCACTACCAAATGCCCTACAGTCCTCTGTCAAAGGCCTGTGCCTCACCCATACTGCCAATGTATGTTATCTTATGGGGTCCCAAATAACAACATAACACAGTCCACAGAACAGAAATGTAAGACCATGTTGACAAATCCCAGTAGCATGCCCACCATGTCTTACTGCATAAACTGTGGACCAACTCCTAAATACTGCTGGTATGAAGGGATAACTATAGGAATACTTATCAGATATCGCTCGCATAATGTTAGGAAGAAGATAGAATTACAGAGGGGAGGGTGTAGAAGCATGGATGCCATGGAGTATGTGGAGTTTGAAACTCTGATGTGTGCCCATACTACCCCTGCCTTCAAGCCCAGTAATGGGTGGCTAGAAACCTGCTACAAAAACTACAATGTGAAGGGGAACTGACCAGATATATGAGCCCTGCCTCTGGGCAACCTGTGTGAATCTATACAGCTGAGAGGTATGGCCACAACAGGATATGGCCATTCTGTCACATTGATAGATGTACAAGCAGGGGATCCTCAGCCACCACAGTACCAAGGTGCTGGACCATTTACACAGATCCATCAGCAGGTGTCTGTAGCTCCCCCTCCAGAATGGCATGAGTGTGCAAGAATATGTAGGCTGCAGACCACAATACTGGACACAGCTTCATCCACCGTGTATTCCCCAAGAAATTACTGTGAGCAAATAACTGTACCTGTCAGTAGTTGATGACATACTACATCACAGTGTAAAACAGTATATATGTCTGAATATCTTTGCTAACACCAAAACCATGTAGCACAAGCAGCACAGACACAATTAGTTACAGTATCTCACTATCCTTTGCCCATTATGATTCTATATTGTCAACCTATCTACAGATATCCTGCAGAAACAGGTTTCTAGCTGTAGGTGTAGAACACAAATGCCTGCACTGGAGTACAAACTACCTGTAATGGATTCACACATTCAATACAGAAGGTCATACTGGACATGCTCCCACACTTAGAAATGAAGCCCATGTCTTTCAACAAAATACAGAAGGGTCATACTTTGCATGCTCCCACACTTACAGAAATGAAGCCTATGTCTGACAACAACAGTGGACTATACATATTTTTCATTTGCAGATTTCTGTGCACACACACCACATTGCATACCATTCATGCTTTGCACACACATCGGATAGGAATACACACATATATCCAAGGACAACACACTATAATAGGTCAAACATATGCAAACAGAGATGTGGGGAAGAGAGAGATAGACAGTGACAAAGAGCTTCCCATCATGAGGCCTCTCCCACCCACCACACATCCAATTGGCCAATATCACATGATGTGCCGATGTCTCTCACTGCAGACATTTACTTCTGGTAGCCCTCAGCACTATAGTGTCTGTGGTGCTTGTGATAACTGTGTAACATGACAGTACAATTCATTATTCATCTAGCAGTCATATACCAAGTCCTGTCAAATGTAAAGTTGTTGTGTGTATCTCCAGAGGAATGGTTTATGGCCCATTCAAATGCATACTGCACTCCCCATTGCCCTAGTTTAGCAAGCCTGCTGATGTAAGTCACCTTGAAATACCCCTTTGGAGAAGGTTCATTCCTGTAAGCTCTGTGGCACGTGCAATAACTGCGTAATGCTATAGCTTGTCATACTAGTTAGGTAGGAGTTCTAATACCAGACATGGCAACTGTGAAACTTTGTGTGTGTGTGTGTGTGTGTTTGTTTGTGTGTAGGGAACAATGGTTTTGATGTCATTCACAGTCACTACACCTCCCATTGCCCTACTTTAGCAAACCTGCTGGTGTCATTCACCTTGAAATACCTCTTTGGAGAAAGTTCAGCCTTGTAAGCTTAGTGGCGTGTGCAATTACTGTGGAATGCTATAGGGTGGTTTATTAGTTAGGTAGGAGCTCTAATCCCAGAAATGGAAACTGTGTGTGTGTATTTTGTGTGTGTAGGGATCAATGATTTGGAGACCATTAACAGTCACTACACCTCCCATTGACCTACTTTAGCAAGCCTGCTGATGTAATTCACTTTGAAATACACCTTTGGACAAAAATTAGCACTATAAGCTCCATGGTGCATGTGATAACTGCATAATGCTGTAGTGTAACATACTAGTTAGGTAGGAGTTCTAATCCCAGACATGGCAACTGTGAAACTCTGTGTGTGTGCGCGCGTGTGTGTTTGTGTGTGTAGAGATCAATGCTTTTGAGGCCATTCACAGTCACTACACCTCCCATTGCCCTACTTTAGCAAGCCTGTTGATGGTGTACACTTTGAAATACACCTTTGGACAAACAGCACTATAAGCTCCACGATTCGTGTGATAACTGCATAATGCTATAGTGTAACTTACTAGTTAGGTAGGGTTCTAATCCCAGACATGGTAACTGTGAAACTCTGTGTGTGTGTGTAGACAGTAATGATTTTGAGGCCATTCACAGTCACTACACCTCCCATTGCCCTACTGTAATAAGCCTGCTGATGTCATCTACCTTGAAATACACTTTTGGACAAGGGCTAGCTCTATAAGTTCCATGATCTGTGCCATACATGCGGAACAATAAGATTGTAATAACTACACAGCTATGGGTTTTATGGGTTTGAACCTCATATGTGGCAAGTGTTTGTGTGTGTACCTCTAAGATTTTGGCCCCATTTACAGCCAGTACACATCTCAGAGTCTGCCTTTAGCAGCCCTGCAGATATCACCCACCTTACAAGTACCTGTTGCGAAACCTAAACCATGTCAGGTCAGTGGTGCATGTGGAAAATGTGTAACATAATGGTCTGTAAAGATTATTAGATGGAGGTTTGAACCTCACTCCTGGCAAATGTAAATGTGTAATTAGGGTAAAATTATTTTTGGATCTCTCACCCACTATATCACCCAATGCCAGCATTTACAACAGCTGGTAATGTTCCTCAACTTAGAAGTACCTTGGGATGACATCTGTCCAATAAGCTCTGTGGAGCAGGCGATAAATATGGTGCACTGTAGTAGCAGTACACAGATAATTAGAGGTTTAAATCTCAGTACTGGCATGTGTGTGTGTGTCTATCATCAGTATTCTGTGTGGAGGTTGCTATTATTGTGAAATGACAGGATGCATTGTGGGGTGGGTTTTGCTAAATTATTATATTGAGGACCTACTATATATCACAATGTCCACCTTACAAGGACAACAGATGTCAAACAGCAGAAAGGCTGGTGTAGACAATCCATAGCCCTACATGTGACATTATGGATTGGTGAACAAAATAGGCAACCATTGTATTACTCAGAGAACACTCTCCATCCATGTCTCATACACAAACACACTTGGCTAGGCAACAACCACTATATTGGTAGTTCCATGCATATTGCTCACAGATAGTAACCACTGTGTGATTGAAGTGCACTACATGCCTGTTGACCACAACACTTCCACTAACATCAGAATGTAATGTGATGTGTAACATCTCCTGACTGTGCATTATTCAGCAAGTAAAAGGACATGGCACCCTGTTCCATCCCTACAATAGGCAAATAAATGCTTACATTGATCCTTTGCTATGTTCCCCAATGGACACCTGCAACAACTGTAGAGTCTGCAAATGTAACCCACAAAGGGAAAAACATACCTTATACACTTGCCCTGTATGGACAGATGCCACTGACTCCACTGAATACATGTATCATGCTGTCAATATAGGTGCAGGCACGACCTCAGTTCCATAGCCAGGTCTCACCAAATGAGGTCAGGAGTGCTACATCAGAAAATAACTATCTGTCCACACAACATGCCTCAGAGACCTCAGGTACACTTCCACACATCACAGAACATGCATGTGGGACATGTGCACAACCCAAACACTGTCCATGTTATGGAATATAGATCACATACATGGCGAGCATTGCACAACACTGGCCACCCACAATAGTAACCCAGATGAGTGGATGGTGAATACAATACCCACCTGTGTGGGCCAATCCAGGGACAACACCCCTGAGCCACACTGGAGACCATTGTCATGTGGCCGGATGCCAAGGTATTCCCTTTGCCTAGTCTAGTACAGCCTTCAGGCACAGTCAACTACTACACACCTGTGAAGCAATGAACACATGCATCTCAGTAGTGGCAAGTGTGTGTGTGTGTGTGTGTGTGTGTGTGTGTGTGTGTGTGTGTGTGTGTGTGTGTGTGTGTGTGTGTGTGTGTGTGTGTGTGTGTGTGTGTGTGTGTGTGTGTGTGTGTGTGGAGATTAATGATTTTGAAACCATTCACACTCACTACACCTCCCATTGCCCTACTGTAGCACACCTGCTGATGTCAGTCACCTTAAAATAACCATTTGGCCATGTGTTAGGCAGATAAGTTCTGTGGTGCATGTGATAACTGTGCAATATTGTAGTGTAGCAAACTAGTTAGGTAGGAGTTTTAATCCTGACCCTGCTAACTATGATACTGTGTGTAATTCCCTGAGAAAGTGTGGGTGTGCCTTCCGTGACACCTGCTTTTGTAAACAGTCACATATACTACACTACACTTCTCTTATCCCTCCTTTATCATTGTTGCTGATGTCACTCACATTCAAAGATACCTTTGGACAGGTCTACAATATGTAAGCTCTGTGGTGTTTGCAGTAACTGCATAACAATGTAATAGCAATACATAGTCAGATAGGGGTTTGAAACTTAGTACTGGTAAGTGTGTGTGTGAGTGTTGGGGTGATTGTGTAATGACAGGATCCATTGCAATGTGGGTTTTGCTGCATCATTATATTGAGGAGCTACATGTCCCATTATCGACATTACAAGGCCAACATTTTCCAAACATTGCAGAGATTGTTGTAGATAATCCTCAGCCATAAATGTGTAGAGCCATTGCAATTACCATGTGACAGTATGTATTAGTACACAATATAGGCAACCATCATAATGCCCAGACACCACTCTTCACCCATGGATCATACACAAACATGCTTGGCTCTTACTCTCCTACTCCCTTCTTTTCTTACTTTGTCTCTGTCTCTCTCTCTCTCTCTCTCTCTCTCTCTCTCTCTGGTGGATGTGGAAAAGTACATCTGCTTTGCTTAGGCAGCAGCTTTAGTTTTGTAAGTGATGCTCATGATCAGCTGATGGCCTGTGCATGAATTGCAGTCCCCCACTTGCTAACTGCATGTGGAACAGCTATGGTATCATTCCTATAGCCAATTGCATGGAAACACACTCCCATAACTAAGCACTTCATGTGGGTGTTGGCCCTTTTCTTTCACTGTGAGCAGGACTTCATGTGGGTGTTTGACAAACAGCATCACAGTGGGTAGTTGGATATACCTCTTACAACATGCACTGTGGAGACAGGCCAACAAACAGGAGGGGGATGTTCCAGACATTGGGACAGATTGTAAGTATTGCTCTTCTACATTTGAAGTAATGTTGGTTTAACAGGGTTTGTGTGGATATGGCTGTTCTACATGATTTAATATCTGGCGTGACAGTGTTATGTGGTTGAGGAAACTCTCACCTGTAGGGCTATCTGCAGACTGGCCAGAGTTTGAAGTCTTACATGTGTTGTGTTACTCACACATTTTCTATCTTTAGAAATGCAGTAGCATACCCTGATGATTGCAGTCAGTACATGGTGACATCCATGTGAGTTACTGACTTCATATCCCTCAGAAGACATATGTCACAACAAACCCTGTTACACCAGTAAATGTATGAGTTTATCATAGCAACATGTCAATATTGTCCCTGTGTTTGTGCCTTCAACCTCAAGTCTGTCAACCCTTGTACATATGTCATGCAGTAAGAGGTGCATATGTTCAGTACATCATTATTTACTGACATCATACCTGATAACAAGCTAGTGAGATATCAGACTGCTAGACATGTTATGTATAGTAGGACTTATATTTGAGGACAAAACCTGGACATTCTGTAGTAGTGTGTACAGTAGCGAGATATGTGTATTTATGGTGATTGTTGACAGAGTGTGTATTGTGAATATGTACTCTGGCCTGTGTACAGACTGTGGTAGATGTCATTGTTCCTGGTCCTGTTCTATCTCATGTTGCATGCTGCTCCAGTGTATGGTACCCTATCGGCATACATGTTTGTAGGGCTAGACTGACACATGTCCCATACCACAGTCAGGCATTAGAATACACTGTGTATTGGCCCAGTATATGTAAGGTTAGTGTATGAGTGGCACATATGAGGATGGTGTTGTTCACACAGTCCATATACTGTAATATTAATTAGGCTTACCATATGTGACTGTGGCTGTGTTCAGATTGGTTGTGGATATGCAATTTCACACTGGTGTCTGTTACTCCATGCTATTACATGCCTGTAGAGCCTGCAATATTTGCAAGTACATGTGTATTCCCACATAATAAACATAGGTCAGTGTTGTGGCAGTCTGCTTGTAGTTTGCACAGTGCTTTGTGACATGCCTAGCAGCTCAGTGTATTTACCTAGTGTAATGTTATGTCCAGATATTTGTCAGATGTACTGTTGCCAGGCCACCATAACTGTTGTGTATTTCTGACAAAGCAGTGGAACGCTGTACAGATGTATGTCACTAACTAGTGGGTAGTATGTGGGCTTGTGACCTTTGCTCCTTTGGTTAATATGTGTCAGGACAGACAGGAGTGTGTGAATGCATAAACTGTGTGAGCTTATCTATTCTAGTATTTTAGTGATATCCCCATTTACATGCTGTAAGCATCCACTTTGTCAGGCTTGGTCTACACATCTTGTACTAAGGAATTTTGTGTATACCTCTGGACTGACCAGAGTGTGTCAGACTGTCCACATTACTTGGTCATATCTCTGCTGTATTCCACAGGATCATTACTCTGATTTGTGTGGTACTGCACAATGATGATCTTATGATGTCTGTCAGTAACTGTTGGAGTACATGTCAGTATCAGATGTGATTTCCCACAGAACATTTCTGTTAAGACAACTCCTGTTACTGTAGCAACATTCTACATTTATACCTGCAATACTTACATGACATCCCCTTGCACTAAGAGGTTGTGACTATTGGTGCTGAGCTATGACTCCACTACATGTTATGGACATATGTTATACATATATGTATATATATATATATATATATATATATATATATATATATATATATATATATATATATATATATATATATATATATATATATATATATATATATATATATTTATATATATATCTACCTACATACACATACACACACACACACACACACACACACACATATATATATATATATATATATACATATAGACATATATATATATGTTTACATATATGCATATATATATATATATATATATATATATATATATATATATATATATATCTACATACAGATACATCTTTATATATATATATATATATATATATATATATATATATATATACATACAGATGTATATAAGTACATATATAAATATATATGTATGTACATGTATACATATATCTACATATGTGTATATATATCCATATATACACATATGTAGATATATGTACATATGTGTATATATATATCCATATTCTTATTTGTAAACATTAGTGTTGTATTTACCTTCCCAGATGTATCCCACCATATTTATCTGATATGTGTTTATATAGCTATAACATACTGATTCAACAATATTTTTACTAACAAGTACTACACAATTGTAGAAGTCAAAGCAGTTGTTCACTACTATTCAGTATGTGTACTGACAGATGTACTGGAAAAAACAACACATGTCTTCATAGCTGTCATGGCTTAGTGGTTAACTGCTGCGATTATAGTGTAGAAGGTCCTGGGTTCAAGGGCTGTTTATTTTGTTGCTAGGCAAAACAAGGACTGTTGGATAAAGAGTGGCTAAGGCAGTTTTGAGCAGCTTTAAGTGGGTTTGCGTGGGTTTGTGAGAAGCAAAGCAGTGCCAACGTATGGTTAAATGAAAAGGTGCTTACACCATGTAGGCTTCGCTTACCAGTGTACAAATGTGCTTAGCATTAGCATTTAAGCAATGCTTACACCTGCTAAACATAGCTCAGCCCAGGTAACCTTTGATTACATTCCAGTCTGGTAAAATAGCAGGGTAATGGCATCTTTAATAAGTGTATTTAATTATGTGTACATAATGTGCTTCTATGTACTGTCAGCAGGGGGTGTGAGTCTACTGTCTGGGACACCTGGGTATATATAGCTTCTACAACACTCTTTTCCATTTGAATATGTTTCATACAAGGGTAGTATCTTAGGTTATATGCAGTCACACTGGCATGTAGTGCATCATTACATTGCTAGTGTTAACAGTGCTTTCCCCAAGTAAGAGTAGATTGCAGATTGTAGTACTGGAACCAAACACCCCTGCATGCAAAGATGGACTCTGGGTCCTGACTATCGTGTTCTTGGTGTATGAGCTGTGTGTCATTAAATATTTGCTACTGCATATTGATCTGACATGTGGATATTAACTGTAGACTACTGTGTGTATAGGACATGTCATTGAGGGCTGCTGTCATGTAGTAATGGCATACCTATCAGTGTTAGATGTCTATCTGTCAAAACATTCATCCTAATGCATAACCAGTTGGCTAGCTGATGTCTGTCTGTCCTCTGTACAGATGTGTAAATGTCAGGTATCCATCTTGGCTGCTGACAGGCTTACATGTCTGTCCAGCTCTGTTCTGAATGCCACACCTAGGAAACCCCACCCTGTATGCACCACATGCCATGGATACCTCAACTACACTACCACAGTCAACAGAACATTCTTGGGTACAGGTCTCCAACACAGACACTGACCATGTTATGTAATATATTGCACACATGTCAATTGGAGCACCTCACTGGCCCTCTGCAAGAGGCAACCAGATGATTGGATGTGGCATTTAACTCTCACCCTGAGGATCACTCACATGGCATCAGTTGATAGATGGCCTGCTGACAAATGGCAGGTGGCATGATACCACTGTACCCACATCCCCATCTCTTCTCATCTCTCCATGGACAATATCCTGGTACACACCTAGGAACACCTGCACCTATGGACCCCAGTACTGACAAATGTGTCAGTGTGCACTACTGAGAATAACAGTGTCTGTGTGCTTGTAAACCTGTAGTTGATAATACCCTGAGGGCCTTCTCACCCAATACACCCTATAGCCATAGGTAGAAATGCCTGCTGCTGTAATAGAATTACATGTACCTTGTTACACTGTTCACCCTGTGGGCTACCTGGAGCTTGCAGTACCAGCACAACACTGTTGTATAAATGGGTATATGGGCATAGGTTACCCTTTGAGTCCTGGCAAGTGTGTGCATGTGTGCAAGTGTGTACATTTGTAGGATATAGCATTATGAGGCCACATTCTCCTAATACAATACACCTTGCCATACAGTATAAGGGATAGTGATGTTGCTGATCATAGGAGAGCCATGACAAACCATCACCCTACTATCCCTGTGGCATGTGCAATAGATGCATATCCCTGTAACAACACTCTTGAGATAGACAAGGGGTTGTATTGCAGTCCTGGTCAATGTATGATTGTAGGTATGTCAAAGTATTATCATGAGTTTCAGTGAGTAAAATATCCAATGTGGGTGCTGGGTATACTGTATTTACACAACAGTACCTCCAGTACATGTCCCAAGGTCCACCGTATGGGGACTCCTGTCACCGTCAACCATACAGGTAACTGATTACACTATCCAGCCCAATGATGCATGTGTTGTTTGCAAATTATCTGTAACAGAATGGACTCACTGACAAGGTAGTTAGCACTGCTAAACCCAGGTCTCTCTGATGTGTCTATGACTGTTATATGTTTGCCAATGTGTAAATGACAGTCTGACACACTATAGATTGTTCATAAACAACCAGTACATCCCCCATTATCATACTGTATATGAGCTGGTGATGTTCTTCACTTAACAAGTAACCTGGGACACACCTCATCCTAAAAGCTGTGAGGTGTGTGCAATTAAGGCCACACACATTAGTAGGAATAAGTGCCTAGGTAGGGGTACTTCCCTCAGTGTTGCCAAGTAAGAGTGTGTGTGTAAGTGAAGGGATCTACTTCAGTTTGTAGAAAATACATGTCCCAGGAGGTCATCTGTCCAAGAACTGACTGGCAACTGCTAACATTTCAAAAGTATCATCTTGTGGAAATTCATTTAATCAAAACTAGTAGTCGATGTGTAAATGTTTTCTTCCCCATTGTATAGCTGTCTAGCAATACTGGGGATGGTATATATAGTTGGGTGTGGATCTTGTATACATAGCCACCATCATTGGAGTTGTTGTGTGTATCCCCCGCTTAGTTGGCTGTAATACTCTACAGTTTATGTTAACAGGTTAAGTAGTTGTCAATCACACTATCTGCGGTAGTACACCACCCCACAACCTCCAAAAGGTTGGGCTGTGCCATCCACACCAGCACACCTATGTTTACCAAGTCAATGATTGCACTACATTGGAGAAGGGGACATATACCCTGCCAGTACCATTGTCAATGACATTAAACTAGCAGATGGATTACTTACTGATGTAATGTTATGCCTATTCTGTCTTGGTGGAATTACATAAGCTGAAATGGGTTCTCTGCAAAAGTACATACACCCATGTGTAGAGTATTCTCTGTGTATTGCATCAACACCAAAGCCTCTGTGTGTGTGTGTGTGTGTGTGTGTGTGTGTGTGTGTGTGTGTGTGTGTGTGTGTGTGTGTGTGTGTTATTCACAAACATGTGGAGTGTACCACCCAGTACACTTACCATTGTCCATTGTAAAAGGGATGCTGACATCAGCCTCCATGCATTCACCTGTATACACCCCTGAGACCTGTCAGCCATGTGGCACATGCGGTAACTGTTATATAGACCTGTTACTTGTGTTCAGCTTTACCCAGGATATGGCACAGTCAAGGTGTCACAACAGTGTCCTACCCCTTGTAGGAAACAACAGCAGACCAACATCCTGCTGACACATAGACACCTACAACACAAATGGAATACATTATGGAGATCATAATCAGTCAGTGTTAATAACAGCTATAATGCATCATGGCTGGACAGCTACACATCCTGATATGTAAGCATTAAACTTTAGTGCTGAAAAGATGTTACACAACATTACATTGGTACACCTTAGTACATTCACCCTGTGCATCAGAACCATATTAGCCTGTCCCTGCATCGATGTTATGGATGACAGGGATGTGGCACATGTATCATCATATGCACAGGGTGTGTTGTAGGTTTGATAGAGACCTAGGCTGAGCCATTTGGTTGACATCATGTAAGTGTGTTAGGGGGTTTCATTATTCATAGGGCTGTGCAGATGTGGTGTGTGTAGGTATGGGGTAGCCCTAGCTGTGTTGGTGATGTGTGTGTATGCATGCACACAGTTCTGCCATGCGGCTGCCCTATACAGGGGTTTGTTGGACAGCTGCAGACCATACCTGGCAGGCTGTACAGTTCACCCTCTCTGGCCACGGACATGAGAACTGTGCCTGCTAGGGGTTGTACAGGCACTACCAGGTACAAGGCCAGATATGTTACTCTCTCCTGATGATGACAAATGTCCACTGGATCTGGTTCTCTGTTGGGACCAGCCAGGGCCATGTGCATGTGGCCTGCTATGTTGTGGTGTGGACAGTGCCCCTCCCTGCAGTGCTGGTGCTGGCACTGCCACTACAGGAGCAGCTGTGACTTGCTGCATGTCCATGTCGACCTCCACCTGTTGGTGTTGCTGACCTACATCCACATGGCTCTCGCACTACTCTCACCATATGCTCAAGCACAGACATTGCACGGTCTAGGATTCCCACCATCTCACCCAACCGTCTATCCAGGTCCTCTGCAAAATAATCGTGGGCACCTGCAAGATCACGGATGTTGTCAAGTACAGCAGAATTAGTAGCCCTCTGGAGCCTCAGACACTGTCTGGTATAACATTCCATACATGCTGGTGCCTCCATAATGGCCTGAAACATGCGTCTGGTGACACCTGCTGTGGCACTTCTGCCAGGGGCATGATGACCAGCAGCCCTCCTATGAGCACCCCTGTACATCTGCCTGTGTGGTACCTCATTGGTCATCCGGCTATGGCTGCTGTGTCCAGATACACTTGCCATTGTCACCACACTGTCCTGTCCCATGCCACCACCTGCCAACTGTCCCTCATCTATGGCCACTGGTGATGATATATGTATAGGCAATGTGACTGTGTGCGGGGATGGGGTGGATAACAGTGGGATGTCAACCGATGGCACAGCTTCAGCTCCTGACAACCCTGCCTGTGCCTCACCATACCTATCATCATTGTCAGAGTCTGTATGGACACTAACATCAGTTTGCCTGCAGGAGGGACTCTGACCCACCTCGCCACCTGTGAGGGGAAAACAAGAAATGCACTTTAAGACCTGTATGTCATTGCTTAACTGCACACATGCTCACACACACACACACACACACACACACACACACACACACACACACACACACACACACACACACACACACACACACACACACACACACACACTTACAGGTGAGGTTGCACAAAGATATTACACACAGACCTCTCATTACCCAACTGTCAACATGCATGACATATGGCACTCAACAGCATGCACTGCAGCTATAGTCAATCCCTGTTACCAACATTATACATCTCTGTGATGCATGAGTTGTGTTAGTAGGTGATGCCCCTTCCCCTGGAACACACTGCACCCATGTACACAGTATTGCTGTGCACCTGTTCAGCACCCTGACATGTACTGTGCACCATACCTCATAGGTGTACACGCTATTGTATCAGTTATGTTTGCTCTGCTGCTCACAGCCCCTATGTGCTTGTCTGACACATACCTGGGATGATATGAGGACAGATGTCAATAGTGAATGCCTGATGTCTGATTTGCAGATCTCATCATCAGCGGTGCATGTATGAGAAATAAAATACAGTTACACTGACAACCTTCAAAGCTTACTGTGGCTATGAGGAGTGTACACACCCTTATTGACATGGCACCCTCTTCCCTGATATGCCATGGGGCCACAATACTGCATATGTTAACATTACACAAACCTGATATGTGACATATGACATGTGCAATTAAATGCAGTATCAGACAAATGTGTTAGTTGTGCAGATGCTGATTGAGATGCATACAATATGTGAGTGCCTAAGATGATGGTTTGTTGCATCAACTGTTAAGTTTATTGCAGCAGTCACTATTCCTGGAAGGGGTATACTAGCATGGCCCATATGCTGCCAGTATTTGGTCACTCCTCCCTACAAATGTCCCCCAACTCTGCCAGATTGCAAGGTCAACTCATGTGCACAACCCTTGGAGGTCACACAGTGCCTTCACTATTGCTGTGCAGTCAGAGTTATGTCTGCCACAATTCATGACCTTGACTGTGTGCAGATACAGTCATTCTTAGCAAGCTTTGAATGTCTGTTTCAGTTCACTGTTGTGCTTCAGGATGACATCCCTCCCCATCCTCAGCCTTTTTGCATATGCTTGACAACTATGGGCCACACATGTGTCATTTTGCAGTGTCCCAAACTCAGAACACCATGTGTACTAGCCTAGTCCCTGCTAATGAACAGCAAACATACAGGTGTACACTGGAACCAGCAAGGGTCAGATGGGGATGGTGGGCCTGAGGTGGAGTGAGGTATTGCTTGTGCAGCACATGTATCTTTATTAATACTGTCTATAGGTTTTGAACTTGGTCTTGGTACACCTTTACAAATTGCAACACATGCCTTTGGGGGACTTTTGATGTTATGCATATGCTACCTGCAGAGAGCCCTGGATGATGTTTCCTGTGGAACAACTTTCCCATCTGATTACCCTAACCCATAAGCCACACTTATGCAGAGTCCAGGAGATTGTTGACACAGGTACTGCACAGCCAGTACTTGCTAGACATTTCTGCAACTCCCTCAGTGTTGTGGCATATCCCTAGGCAGCCTCCATGACCAGTTTGCAACATGTGTCATCATCTGTCTTGGATGGCCATCTGTTTATTTTCTACATTAATGTTGTCCCATACTTCCTCATCACATACATGACTGTCTGTACTGTTTGCCATGGTACATGCAATTGTGAGGTAAGGCTACATCTCCCACTCCTGAGTGTTAACTGTTGGATATGGGATCCATTCCATGGTTTTTAAGATGTGTACAAGCCATGGCTGCCTCTGTTGCAGGTGAGTGGGCAAATGTCATGGACATACGTCTTGGACAGCAGACAATTTCTTGGTGTGACATTGACGACCTCTACTTGATGGAAGGTGCATACTCATGAAAAGTGAATGCTGTCAGTACCTCAAAAGCTGCTTCCAAAATATGTTATTTGGAGTGTCTACACACATATGCTTCCAGTGTTTGTTAAGGTATGTATTCCCCATATTTGCTGTCCTAACATAGGATTCCATATTACACATTCATTGCTCATGTTAGGATCACATTACAGGTTGTAAGGGTTGTGGAATGTGGTATAGTGATATGCCGTTGTGTAGATCTGTAAAAGTCACCATTGTAATAGTGGTGTATACACTGTTGTAGCCACTGTATAAGGGTAATGTTTCAGACATGTTCCTACTGTAGGCCATTTGTCCCACCATTATGTTCATCTCTGTACACACATCTTTCAATGACAGGTTGTTAGTTATATTGCAGGAATCTTACATACCCTTCAGATATGCCACCATGGTGACCATTGTGATGCAGCAACAATAAGTGAACATGTACAGCCTGCATTATGGGTAGATGTGTTAAATGTGTGCATGGCAAATACCATGGCCATAACATGGCTGGCGTATTGGCAAACCTGAACAAAAAACACCATACTCACCAGCTAAAGGCTGCTGCCCCAGAGGCATACTAAAGGGACCTACATAGTTGTGTGAAAGATGTGATGTCAGTAGCCAAACCTCTGGCATTGGTACAGGGTGGGAGCAGCATTTCAGTACATCCACAGTACAAACCCACAATGCTACAGATTATGCACATCTGTTCATTACTACACTGCAGCAACAGACTATATATATTTTATCTCACATATGCATGATGAAACTATACAGATGCAGATGGATAAGCAACAGTGGTCTACTGATGTGCCCTGTGGCCTTACCTGCATGCTCCTCGTCCATTGTGTGGGTAGCACCCACCTCCACAATGCTATCAGCTGGTTCTTGACTTTGCAGGTAGGCAGGTGCCCCGAGGCTGGCAATTAGCTCATCAGCATGTGTCGGGAGAGCTTGATGGCATGACCCCCACATGTGGCTAGCTGGTCCCTCCTAACTGCAGTAGCATGCTGACTGGTGTGGCGGACGAGGTCAGTGCAGCTATGTCGTACATGTTCATAACTGTGGTTATGCAGGCTGACATCATTTACCCTGTGGACGAGGTCATTCCACAGGGCAGTCCTCCCTGCAGATCATGGGCTGTACAGCCAAAGAGGGGTTGGTGGTGCTGCACCAGGTAGTTAATGATAACATCATTTTCCTGGGGGGAGTACACTGGAAGACACTCTCTAGACATGATACCTGAAAGACATAAAGCGGAAAAAAAAGTCTAAGGACCTCATCCTACAAGGATATAATAGTTGTTAATTGATATCACTGTCTCCCCCCACCATATCTGCAACAATAATCTGAACACACAACTCAATGGGTATGTTTACAGCAAACCTACTGTTGGGACATATATCGTATTGTGCGACAAATATTGAAATGTGTTTCTATTCATGTTCCACATTGAAACACTATCATTGGTGGCCTGTTGCTAACAATGCCACCTGCATGCCATTGTAAGAGGTACTATGGTTCCATATATGCATGTGTTCTGTTTGCTATGCGACTGCACCAAATCTGGTGTTTTGTGTTAATGGGGATATCTATGCATACTGTTAGAAGTATTCCTGGATTGTGTGGCCTATTACTCCTCACATGTGTTCTAAAACTGCATCACAATAGCATGTTTGGGAAGGCTGTTCCCAGCAGAACCACCTCTCCCACCTCATCTCGCCATGTTACCAGGCCACAGCACATCTGGGACTCATCCCAGGACCTCATCATCTGCTGGTCCTGCACTACCTTCAGGTAGAATCACCTCAGGGGATGGTACTCGTCCCCCCCCCTAGGAGCACACACAGATAGGATCCTGTCACCTGAAGTCAGGTCCAGGGTCTGGTGCATAGGGAGCTCCACAGAGAATTGGGAGATCTGCTACACCACCTTGAGGCCCTCGATACACAATTACAGGGTCCGCATGCTCCTCCTGCTCAGCCCCCAGCTCAGGCACCTTCAGGGCTGTGAAGGTGCAGTGGTGACTGCCCATGGGTTTGGACCTTGGTCCCACTGTTTCCATTTGGGGGCTCACAGGCTTCCACTTTCCAAACACCCATCCCCATCCAAGCTGTTTACCCACCACATGTGGCATATACCACCCCTGTATGCTGTCTTGTCCGTCTTCCAACCCAACCTACCTCCCCAAATATACCTACTATCCTTCCCCAACATCCCACTCTCACCTTCACAAACAAATGACAATGTGTTCCCAACATAAATTTCACACCAGACATAACTGTCCATTTCGCTCCTGCTTACTACTGTATATATATATATATATATATATATATATATATATATATATATATATATATATATATATATACATGTCTGTGTGTGTGTGTGTGTGTGTGTATAGATATGTATGATGTTTTCTCAAACATATCATGCAGCACAGTCATTCAACAGACGGGAAAATGTATATATATTTTATATATGTATATACATATATATATATATATATATATATATATATATGTGTGTGTGTGTGTGTGTGTGTGTGTGTGTGTCTGTGTGTGTGTGTCTGTGTGTGTATGTAGACATACACGTATACATATATTAATATGTATATATATATATATATATATATATATATGTATGTGTGTCTGTATATCTGCAGACATACATGTATATATATATATATATATATATATATATATATATATATATATATATATATACGTGTGTGTGTGTGTGTGTGTGTGTGTGTGTGTGTGTGTGTGTTTATATTTGGAGTGCATTCAGACATCAGGTCCACACTCTCTAAATCTCCTTCCTCCACAGCTGCACTGTTCTGCCTTGCTACACAAAGAAGTGTCACATGTGGACACAGCCTAACATCAGGGGGGTATATATAGGGACAGTTTGTGGGTAAGCCTATTACAAACCTATGACATTTGTGCATGATACACTTCACATTAACATGACTGTCCTGAAGGTGGTAGGCTCTGAATCTCATGTGTCTATCATGACTTCATTACTTCCACCTTCAGCTATTTGCCACACTAATAAACATCTTGAGGTGCAAAACACACACTATGATGGCTTACATCTTGTCATTCTGTGCAGATCTGCACAGTTGACAGGTATGGCCCACAGGGCCATTTACTATGTCCATACCAGTTGTTCAACAGGACATCATTACAGCAACAAGTCTTGATGGTACTTATAAATCTTTTCACATCATCTATCCCATTATTACAGACCAAGTACTAGATTCAATTACATGCATACATGTTTCACATACCTGTTTTAGTACTGTGCTCTCTTCTATGTACACTTGTATATGTCCCTTGTTTTATTTTATTTTGGTTTGGTTTCATTTGTAGTAGTTTTTTTTCTTTCTCTCACTCTCTCTCCACTACAGAGAATGAGCTGGTTTGAATAGGTTGCAGCATGGATTTTGTAGGTGATGCACATGATCAGGTGATGGCCTCTGCTCCAATCAGTATTTAACACTTGCTAATTGCATGCAGCCAGCTGTGTAGTACTTCCAATTACCAATGTCATGGCAACCACTACTATAAATGACTACATGATGTGGGCATTGTCCCTTTACCTTTCCTGTATGGAAGACATCCTTCCTCTGTATGGGCAGTAGTGTTACAGACAGCAGGTAGAAATACCTCTTGCAATAGGATTTGCAGACACAGGCCAACTATATATTTGTATAAGGTTCCAGACCTACAGACAGTGTGAGTATTGCTATTATATGCATTGGATACTGCTAGTTTTACAGGGTTTGTGTGTACATGCTAATTTTACATGGAATGCAGTCTGTTTGCATAGCTCTAAACCATGGGCCTATCCACATGATGGCCAGAGTGGCTGTTATGTTTTGTCTCTTCACCACACAGGTCTTGTTTCTAGCATGTCAGTGTCATTCTCTCTGTTGAGTGCTATCAGTTCATGGCAACATCCATTTGTGTTTTTGACTTCATGTTCCTGAGTAAGGGTATGTTGCAAGCAATTCTGTAACACCAGCAACTTTCACAGTGTATAACAGCAATATTGCAAATATGGTCCTGTTTTACAGCCTCTGTCCTTCACCTATATACAAGGCTTTGTCCAGATGTTATGCAGTAAGAGGTTGTTAAGTAGTGGCCTATCATTATTTAGTGCTGGCATTCCTGCCATCATTCCAGTGATGTTGTGGACTCCCACACAAATTGTGGGTCAGGGTCCATATATATGAGGGCTACAGCTGGACAAAATGTGTGTGACCTTGTACAGTTTAGAGGTCAGTGTATGTAAAACACTGTTATATGCCCTTGTAAGACATCTTATGAGGGAGGGGTATGAATTGTTTTTAACCTAGGCTGTTGCAACATGTGAGGGATATCAGTAGTAAGACACATTAAGGTATATGGCTGTACAATTTTATACATTTCACCGTGGGAACAGTGGTGGGCTAGAGCTTACTGTCTTGCAGACAGGTCTGTTTGTCAGTGTGGTAGTGATGTTTTAAGTTAAGCATTATGTAACAGATGCATTTGCATTCTGACAACTTAATTCTTTTCCCCCTAGGGGTTGAGTTTGTTTGTTTGTGTCTTTCAGCTTTTCCCGGTTAGGGGTCGCCACAGCACAGAGTGTAATTTGAGGCTGCTGAACTACATCTGTAATTAATAAGTGTTGATTGGTTCATATCTTCAAGGCAAGTGTTTTTTAACTGTTGTACTACTTGAAGGCCTTAGCCTGGACAGCAACACATGTTATGTTTTATGATTACTATATAAAATGTTTTGTTTGAGAATTGCATTACTTGGTTATTATGTATTTCAAACACCTAACTCCTGTAAGAAATGGCATATACAAGTGAAATAGTACACAAATAAACATTTCTATGTATATAAACTTGTGTGTGGTGTCATGTCCTTCGCATTGTCTGTGGGTATATGTTTCATGCAGTAATTGTCTTTTGTATGAAAGAATCAAACACAGGCCATTTTAAAAGGTGGCAACTGTAGGAATACTGGCTGTTCAATATGCTGTACACCCTCTATATATACTCTTCTTATACATATCTATAAGTTGTAATATAGTTATATGTGTGTGTATGTACACACACACACACACACATATATATATATATATATATATATATATATATATACTATATATATATATATATATATATATATATATATATATATATATATATATATATATGTATGTGTGTGTGTGTGTGTGTGTGTGTGTGTGTGTGTGTGTGTGTGTGTGTGTGTGTATGTATCATTGTAATGTTTACTGCTTTCACATTGTACATTCCCTATGGTAGACATACTGCTCTGCATGATAAGTTAGTGATATCATCCTGACATCTTATAACTGAGATGGCTTACTGTTAACTTGTTGTGGCTATGTTGTGCAGGGTCCTGGGTTTGAGACTTGCATGTGTTGATTATTGTGTTGCAAGGCAGATCTGTTCAGCTGTGGAGGAGCTTATTTTGGGCCCCTTCACCCTACATTAGCTGTGCCTTTGGTCAGATGTTTTGCAGTGAGAGGTTCAGAGTGTGGATCCAATATGCAAACACAATACACATATATATATTTTCATATATATATATATATATATATATATATATATATTTTCATATATATATATATATATATATATATATATATATATATGTATGTATTTACATATATATATATATATATATATATATATATATATATATATATATATATATATATATATATATATATATATATATATATATATATATATATATATATATACACATCCATACATCTACATATGTAAATACATTTTGCCTACTGCTGAATGACTGTGGTGCATGATATGTTTGAGAAAACATCACATTTTTTTACATCTTAAATGCCTCAGTGATAAACCACTTTTGCTATAGTCTGCAGGGTCCTGGATTTAAGACTTGCAAGGGCTGATTATTTTGTTGCTGGGCAGAACAGGGGCTGCTGGAGACAGAGTGATTAAGGCACTTTAAAGCAGTTGTAAGAAGGTTTGCTGGAGCTAAGTGACGCTTATGTGAACTCAGCTTCACTTACGGCTGCTTACAGCCACTTAAACCCATGCTAATTTCAAATTAAGAAAAGAAAAAAGTGAGATAGGAAAGTGGTGAAATTGGGGCAAGCAGGGGGACAAACAAGAGGAGAAACAGGTAGGGATGTGTAGGATGGGTGTAGGAAAGGACCATAGCTCTGCATTTCTTTGCAGCAACAGCTGCTTTCCATGTGTGCAATTTAGAATTTGGGGCCTCACACCCTACAGGGATGTGTGTGAGCATCATACAATATGGACGGTTGGTATGGTTAAATTGTGTGATGGGTACATGTCTCTGGGCAAAATGCAAAGCTATGTATGGGATGTGCTTTTTTGGGGGACAGATGCCCTTTTTTTAACATGAGAGTGGGAAGTTAAGGAAGGATTATAGGTAAGTGTGGTGAGGGAGATTTGGTAGGAGAGGTTGCATTTTCAGACAGACAAGACAGCAGATAGGCACAGTGTATGACACACAGGGTGGTAAACACCTTAACGGGGAGGGTGATTGGGAATCCAAGGCTCATGATCACCCCAGATGGTAATAGTGGCACTGATGTCTCCACCTGATGGCAGTCACAACTACACCTTCACAGCCCCAAAGGTGGCTGTGCTGGGGGCTGGGCTGGAGGGGCCACCTGCCCCTCTAACTGCACCAGCCTGTCCTCCACCTGGCACAGGTGGTTGTCCAGCTCCATCTGGAGGACACTGCACACCATGCCACAGACCTTGTGCCAGGTGACAACATCCTCACTGCGCCCACTTGCAAGGGGGAGTGAGCCCCATCAACTGCAGCGGTTCCACCCGAAGGTGTTGCAAGACCAGCAGATGAGGGAGGTCTGGATTGGGTCCCAGACATGCTGGGACCTGGTGACTTGGCCAGGTGGGATGGGAGAGGCGGATCCACTGGGATCTGCCTTCCCATATGTGCTATGGTGTGGAAATTAACAATGAATATTGGTTAGTCATGCCCAACACATTACAACATTAGTCAAAATAGCATGCATGGATATTCCCATTTATCCAAAACAGTGGAATTATAACAGTACCATAGCAAACAGAAAACATGCATATATGGAATGGCATTCAGCACTGCAACAGCATGCCAGTTAGTGGTACTTTACTAGGAAAGGCTCACCCAGACTCTGCTACACTTTGCTGTGAAGGAAATGTTAGTTTGCTTTTTATTTGTTGTATTACTTTATTGCCTTTTTTTATTTTGAATACTGTGATTTGTTTCCTTTCCCTTGTGTTTTACTTGTAGTCTGCTTTTAACTGCATATTAAAACTTCTAAAGAAACTACAGCTCTGACTCTTGTGAGTCAGGTAGACATTAGAACTGATCAATTAAGGACTCATACATAAGATAGAAGAGGTCACTTAAGGTTAATCATTTGTGAACTGAGGGGGTGGAGCTAGGAATTAACCCTTCTATTTAAGGGGTAAAATTAAACATTTCAGAGCTTTACTAGGAAAGGCTCACACAGACTCTGCTACACTTTGCTGTGAAAGGAGGGTTAGTTTGTTTTTTATTTCTTGTATTTTGTATTACTTTATTGCCTTTTTATATTTTGAATACTGTGATTTGTTTTCTTTACCTTGTGTTGTACTTGTAGTCTGCTTTTAACTGCATATTAAAACTTCAAAAGAGACCACAGGTATGTCTCTTGTGAGTCAGGCAGAAATTAGAACTGATCAATTAAGGGCTCATATATAATATAGAAGAGGTCACTTAAGGTTAATCATTTGTGAAATGGGGGTGGCTAGGAATTAAACCTTCTATTTAAGGGGTAAGACAAAACATTTCAGAGCTTTACTAGGAAAGGCTCACCCAGACTCTGCTACACTTTGCTGTGAAAGGAAGGTTAGTTTGTTTTTTATTTATTCTATTTTGTATTACTTTATTGCCTTTTTATATTTTGAATACTGTGATTTGTTTTCTTTACCTTGTATTGTACTTGTAGTCTGCTTTTAACTGCATATTAAAACTTCAAAAGAGACCACAGCTCTGTCTCTTGTGAGTCAGGCTGAAATTAGAACTGATCAATTAAGGACTCATACATAAGATAGAAGAGGTCACTTAAGGTTAATCATTTGTGAACTGGGGGGGGGGGCTAGGAATTAAACCTTCTATTTAAGGGGTAAAATAAAACATTTCAGAGCTTTAAAGACTCACTCACTTTGCTGTGTAGGGAAGGTTAGTTTGCTTTTTATTTGTTGTATTTTGTATTACTTTATTGCCTTTTTTATTTTGAATACTGTGATTTGTTTTATTTCCTTGTGTTTTACGTGTAGTCTGCTTTTAACTGCATATTAAAACTTCAAAAGAGACCACAGCTCTATCTCTTTTGAGTCAGGCAGAATTAGTTTCCCACTCCCACCCTGTTACTATTCTGTTGTTAAATACCACTGTCTTTCTAATTGCCTGTCTCTTATGTTAATTTGACCATATATCTCATTTCCTCTCTACTTTCACTGGCTTGTGTGAGTAAGCACAAAATTATGATTTTGTGAAATCACTCCCCTTCAACTATTTAAATTTATTGGCCATCCTACTGTTTTCCATAGTACCAGAATGTTAAAGTGACCACCCCCTTTCAATCTATCTTGCTGTTCTAAATAGAGACTCCTCACTAAAACTTAACTTTTTAGACAGGTAAAACTTAAGTTACCTACTTTCACATCTAACTTCTCTAGTGCACACTGCAGTGTTTAGGATAAACAATTTTTTCATCTTACCTTTAAGCATCCCTGTGACTAGCACTTGCTCTAATCCCCGTAGGAAAGCACTAGGAAGCCTTAAACTGATACAAGCACTCAGCTCTCCTTGTTAATAAGGAGAAATTAAGCATAGGCACTAAACAGCCTATAATTGCAAAGTAGCTTGCTAAGGTAAGGGAAAACAGCTCTTGTACGTTACAAAAAAGCACCAAACCAGGCATGTCCAAGGGTCAGCTTCCAGTGATTTCTCCTGTCCACCTGGTGTATCTGGGCATACTGGGGTAATGCAACAATTGTCTCATGTGCACAGACAACCCTCTCCTCCTACCACCCAACACTACAACCTGTGACAGATGCACTTACATAGCCAAACTGGAAGCAAAGCTCTCTCCACCCGAGATTGTGCTAAACAGTCAAGAGGAGAAGGTTAACACCCAGACTACACCTCAAGCAATACATAGCCCTTCTAAACCCACACCACCAACACCCACACATAGCAACACTAAATCCACATATGCGGATGCCCTTAACTGTAACCTGCCCAAGCAACAAGGACCTCCGAAGCTGAAACACAAACAAACACCAATCACAACCAAAGTGTCACATAGCTCACACCTGTGTGCCACCCATCAACAGCCCCTAAGGCAAGACAATGTACCTAACACTTTAGTCATAGGTGACTATAGTCAGGCACACTAATGCTCCACTCACCAGGCTGAACAAGGAGAAAATTACAGTCAGCTGCCTGTTGGGTGCCAGGATCTGCCACATAACACATACACTCAACTCACTCCACAACAAGTACAAATATGACACTGTCATTGTCCATGTTGGAGTGAATGACTTGAGACGTACCTCCCTGGACTACATGAAAAGAGACATGTGGCCCAGGCAGGTATGACCCTAGCCCTGAGTAGCATCCTACCTTCACCTAGAATGATACCACAATATAAGGACAAAATGATTGACTTCAACAATCGGCTAAGCTTCTGGTGTCATTCAAAGGGGATGCAGTATCTGTCTGCCTGGGACGACATGATCGACAGACCACTATGCTTTGCCAGGGATGGTCTGCACCTGTTGCCCCTGGGATTCAGATTACTGGCTAAGGCTCTTGCCACCCCTATAGTGCCTTTTTTAGGCAAAGTTCAAAGGACAAAACCACCACCATAACAAGTACAAGCATGCAAAATCTGAAAGTAATGCTACTCAATTCTAGAAGTCTAAACCTCAAAATTCTCTCGAGGCACTCCTAAAAATGGAGAACATCGATATCTGTGCAGTAATGTTCAAGGCTCCAGAGAGCACCCCTGAGGTACCAGGCTACAACTCTTACAACACTTTTCAGCCACCAAACCAGGATTGAAACACTAAAGGTGGAGGAGTGTCCATATTCACCAAGGATATTCACACCACCAGGCTAGTTGCTCAACACAATTTGCATGAAATTCTCCAGGTGCAACTAACACTAGGTAAGACTGAAATTCAAATTGTAACTTGCTACAGATCCCCCACCATGCCCCAAGATTCTCACTATACCTTTCTAAACATACGGAAAAATATTAAGATACAACCAAACACCCTAATACAGGGTGACTTCAACTACCCTGCAATTAACTGGGAAAACTACTTGTGTACCAACACCTTCGCCCAACAGTTCTTGGAATTCATAAATTCCAGTGCCCTAGATCAACTAATCCATTGTCCCACCAAGAGCTTCAAAATCCTAGACCTGGTCATTACCAACATGAGAAATCGATGATCCACACCTATGGTCACCCTCTTGTTGGTCAGGTCAGACCATAAGCTAATCACCCTTAACATCCACATCCCATCCCCACCCCCCCCAGTAAGGAAACCTCCATAAAAAACTTCTCCAAAGCCAACTTCATGCTACTCAAGTCAGAAGTGACAAACTTCATGACACCCTTGCAGATGGAAACTGAAAGTTCAACTGCTGAGTCCTACACTAAGGCACTGTATGAGCACATCGACTCATGCATGAATCGTGCCATCCCAAATAGAACCAAGATGTTCTCCTCCAAAAAAAATGAAGCAAATCTGGTGGTCCCCTGCCATAAATAAACTTTACAACAAAAGGAAGAAACTGTTGCAGAAAAGAGGAAAATCCCAGGATGCAAAAAACTCTCTTACCAGCCTCAGTAAGAAGCTGCGATCCCTCATAAAATCCTCCAAAGCTAATTATGAAAATAAAATTGCCAAAGATTTCAAAGACAACCACAAGGATTTCTATAACTATGTCAATAATTTAAATGGCAATGCTCAGATCTGCTTTGAGCTACAACAGAATGGCATTAAATACACTGATCCCAAGGATATTGCCAATATCCTGGCAGATCAATTCAGTGCCAACTTCACCCCCCTCTCACTCCCTAATTGGCCCATCTCAATACTGGAAGTTTGCCAAATTCCGGTAATAATGACCACACAGGTAAAAATTGCACTCTCCAAAGCTAAGAATACAGCATCCATGGGACCAGATGACATCCCGGACTGTGTACTACATGAACTACAAAATGAACTGGCATGTCATCTAAGTGTCATGTTTAATCATAGCTTCACCTCAGGCTTTGTGCCCACTGAGTGGCGCACAGCTACAGTTATCCCACTCCACAAAGGGGGATCCACCTTGGATCCCAGGAACTACTGCCCCATCAGTCTGATGAGCCTGATCTGCAAGGCCATGGAACATATTATCATGGAAATTATAAACAAAGACATTGGCAACCTTCAAACACTGGACCCCACCCAGTTTGGGTTCATGAAGGGCCGATCTTGTCTCCTCAACCTGATTGATTTCTTTGAATCAGTCTCCAGAGCCGTGGACAAGGGTAAGGCAGTCCACTCAGCCTATCTGGATCACGACAAGACCTTTGACACCATCCCCCACTCTGGAATCATAGATAAACTTACTAAGCTGGGCATTAATCCCTACGTCAATTGATGGGTTGCCAACTGGCTTACCGACAGAACCCACACTGTAAAAGTAGCTGACTCCAAATCCAGCTCCAGATAAGTGGCAAGTGGAGTACCTCAGGGTTCAGTCCTGGGACCATTCTTGTTTGGCATCTACTTCTCTGAAGTACAGGCCAATACTAAGGTACTCTGGCTAAGAAAGTTCGCAGATGACTGCAATCTGGGAGCCATTATTGAATCTCCAAATGATGTGGATACTCTACAAAAGGGCCTTACAGAAACAGATGCTTCATGCCAGAGCCATGGGCTCAAGCTCAATGCCAAGAAATGTATAGTTATCCCCTTTGGGAAAAAACATGTACCCGTGAATTACCACATAGGTGGCAGTGCACTAAACACCAAAAGTGTGATAAGAGACTTAGGGACACAGATGGACAGTGGTCTCACCTTCGATAACCACATCATCACAACAGCCAGGAAATCCTTCTATGTGGCACACCTCATCACTAAAGAATTTTCATCCAGAAAAAAGGAGGTCATTGTCCCACTGTACTCATCCCTCATTAGACCCATTATAGAATACAATTCCCCATTTGGTATGTACCTCTCAAGACACCTGCAACAACTGGAAAGGCCGCAGAAATACCTCACTAAAAGAATCACAGGCCTAAAGCAGATGCCATATGCTGACCACCTTAAAAAACTCCAGCTATACTCTGTCGCATATCGTCTACTCAGAGGCGATCTCTGCTTAACATACAAGGCCATGTCAAACCCAGAGCTGTTGGACATGCTACACTTAAAGAAATCCCAATCATTTAGAGCCGCACGCTCCAGGGATCTAAACCTTGTCATCACAGTAAACAAAACATGCTGGGGGGATAGGTTCCTGACCCAGAGACTCCCCAGACTCTGGAATAGACTGCCCATACATGTTAAGCAGAGTGTCTCTTTGACCCTCTTCAAAAGGAACCTTGAAAACTGGATGGAAGAAAGGAAATTCACCCCAGGGATCATGTCAGTCACCCTGCTAGACAGGGGTCCAGGAAGTAAATAGTGTGGGAAGAAATAGCCAGGGAATTGGTATGGCTAGGCTTGTATAGGCCCTAGGGCCGATAGCCTAGTACCAACCTATGAACCTATGTCAGGCAGGCAATAACAGTGATTATTAAACAGGGAATATTAGTATGCATACAGTTTAAACAATGATAAACAAAATGGAACAATGGTCCCAGCAGTAGAGGTTTGTTTAGGAACATACCCATGTTGGTTTCAGTGTGATGGTTGGATCAGTTGAGTGGTGGGGGAAGGGAACAGATTAAATTGACAACTGCTATCAAGTATATTTGCCAGTACACTACTATTCACTACTCTACATTCTGACCACTCTTGCACTCTACCCAGGCCATTGGGCTGCTACAGAACACCAATAGCTGTAGATATCAACAGAGCATGTTTACCCTTATTGTAGTTATACACATTATACCTGTTTCTATACCAATTTCTTTACCTGTGGGCCCTGTGTAGATGAACTGTGTGCACATTGCATTGCTATTTTATACATATTTCAGATTCACATATTAGTTGCAGGCCCTGGAGTGTGTGTTGTGCCTTTGACATACATCTATTGTGACATTATCTGTGTGCAGGTTTCTTGGCAACTGAGAAAAATGTCTGTGACAGCATGACACTTGAGGGGCTTGTCTGGGCCAGACTGCAGAGTGTGGATGTCTAGCTTGCATCTATTTGTAGGACTGGGGCTGGTCAACACAGCAATTGTACACCTTTCATAGTTATCCAAAAACAAACATTGTAGGGGAATCAAACCCCTGGTATGTAAACACAAGAAATAGCAAAAAATTCCAAAACACAACCAGCAGTACACAGCAGGTATAAATCCAAACCAGAACTTTAATAAAATAAAAACACAGATAAGCCCTTCCGCGTATAGCTTCTTCAGATTTAATAACAAACTATAATATAATGCATGGTGCTTATAGTATTAACTCTCTAATGCATCCAATCAAGTAAGAGTGCATTACCTGGTTGCTAGGTGCTATAAAAGCAACAGGTAGTCACCAAAATTCAAAAATCCATATCTGATCATATGGGTGATTTGGTTAATAAAACATATCAAGCAGAGATGAAATGCATTCTTAGACTAGGGGCACATTACTCCCCTGGCCTAAATGAATACATCTCTATACAACCTGCACTAAGAGCGAGATGTTTAAAAAAGAAATGAATGTTTAGTCTTGTTCTTTAGTCACTATAGATTTGATTTATCAATCATAGGACAGTATCTTGTATGGTACTATGCACACTATGATTAGTATATACAGTGTTGATCTATAGACATTTTTTAATATGCACTATGCTATATTGTGTTTTTTATTTGTTTTTTACCTTGCATATAGACGTATTTGGATATACACTGAATAATTTTGATGGAATGTGATGTTTTTAAATGTTTTTATAAGATGATATTTTTTATAAGATGATATTTTGATACAACACTTTTAAACACCATGTATAAATGGTTTTATATTCATGTGCACATATATGAAATTTAGTTTTGACAGAGAATCATCAGATATGTATTTTTATATTAAGATGAAGGAGCATGACTGCAAGTTGAAGGCCTTGTGACAGGTGGCACCTCAGTAGATGAGCCAGCAGTTGACATCTGTTCAGGCTGGACCACAGACAGGAATTTTCAATGCCCTATGTTGGTTCTATGTTCAGGTGGCCTGCCTCTCACAGGTTGCAGTCTGCTGTGCATAGTCAAGGAAAGCAAAATCCTGCTTGTAGTATCACAGTGCTGCAGTACTGTAGAGGTCAGGGTTTCTACTGACCATGCCACAGCTAGCAGACTCTCATTCGGAGTTGCTAATGCAGCTATAATCTCACCATGTATGCACTCTTGTCCTTCATGCATGACACGTAGCTGGTGTGTCACACAATCTGTGGCACAGGCAAGTCCACAAACATCTGAATGATGCTTTTGCTGTGAACATTCATTTGCACACAGCAGGAGGTGGTCACCCTCTGACACCTGGCCATGTACAGCATCTGCTTGTCTATGTCTTTAGTGATGCCTTGTGCCTGGTTGCTGAGTGGATTTGCCAGCAGCAGTGCTTCCAACTGTGGTTTTTTGATCAGTGGCCTCACCTTGTTCAATGTCCACTTTGCCATCATACTCTGAATGCATGGACAAGTGGACCTCCACATCTGAGGATACATCTGGTGCAACACCAGTGTCAACATCATAGATATACTCTCCAAACAACTCAAGGTCTCCTGTGCCAGTGGCCATATTACCATGCTTAAACAACATCATGATCACTGGATGGACTAATGATAAACAGAGTTGTTGTGCTACAAGATACAAAGACACAGATCAGGACAATGCGCCTACAGCACATGGTGGATATAAAAGTCATTTTGCATATATATATATATATATATATATATATATATATATATATAAATATCACAGCAATACAAATACTAATGATGTCACTTTTCATCTACTGTATGTATGTTTCATGGAATGTGCATGCAATAACTATATAATCTACTAACATGGCCAACATACATGACATATCTGATGCATAAAAAAATAAAAACACACCTGGCAAATACTCATGGAATGATGCTGTTGTTCCACTGGGGTGAATTAGTGTACAGAAAAAAAGCATTATGGATCACATCATTTACACTATTAATCAGGTGAACACAGTTAAAACATATAGAATGTTTGATATATACATACTACTCATATGTGCACTTGAGGACTCCTGTTGTGTAAAGGTTGTGAGTTGTAATGTGTATCCTGCAGTGGGAAAGTAAAGAGAAAAACAACACAGTTATGTATTTAGCAAAATTAATACTGACACCATCACATATACATCACAGTAATATGAGCTGCAGATACTCACAAGATGGACATTGTAACTGTACCAGAAGGGCCTGTCTTTGCAAATATTGATAACATTGTCAGACATCATGTGCACTATACACTATTGAAAGCTACGATAATGCTACTGTAACATTCCTAGTCTTTCTGCACTTGATGTGTGGCTTGCCCCTCCACTGGATGTACCTGTAGTGGTCAGTGTTAATGAAACAACAATAAAACAGTAAACAGCAATGCTATTACATGAGGCTGGGGCAAGAACAAGGCAGTGTGCACAGCAACAGTATAGAGACACTCACCTGCTGCTCCCTGGTGTAGGCCCGAAGTAGATGGACCTGTAAATATTAATGCAATAAACATTACAAATGTTGTTTGCACTGCTCTGTCTAGAACTCATATATACAAATATATGTAATTATACTTAGGTTCATCATCCTTACCCTGTGCAGAAGTGTGTTCATGGCTCAACTTTGCTGCTGTAAATCAAACACCGCAATACATGAATATGCATGCTGAAATAATATGCAGTGAGTGTCACAGTACTCATCCCTGTACTTAATATAAATACATACATGTCTGTCTTGGAATTCCAGCTTCAATACCACCACCAATAATTCATTGTTCTCCTCTTGTAGCATGTAGTAAGGCCAAAACAAAATTATGATGTCATCGGGGGGTCAGTGGCGGTGCACCACTGGTGGCATCCCTCAGTCTCTCATAACATGTCATTCAGTTGGCTGCATGAAGAATCATGCCTGAGTAGCATCATCTACTGGCCTCATTGGATCGGTTGTGGCCTCCAACAGCATTGATCTTGTTGGTGAGGTCTACCCAGATTTCACTTCTCCAAACAGTATCTGGTGAATGCCTTAGGAGTCTCTTTCCATGTTGGTGGAGAGCATCACTTATGATGTCATTTTCCTGTGGGGAATAGTTGTCACCCCTAGGATGGTTGACAATCTGGAAAACATTGATATGCACATGATAATAATCATGGTTGAGCATATTTATGCATTTGATTCTGTGAATAGCATATGTCAAAATAAACACTATGCATTCCTGTGCAAAGCAAAGATCTGTATAACACTGTAAAAAGTGTCAGCAATGCCTTCATACATCTGTAAAATGAGCAGAACTTGTAATATCTGTGCAGTTCATGACTGGGACTAGAAATCCTGACACTACATATATGTTAAAGGGAAGTCCAAAGATAATGACATCATGCCACCAGAGTCTGCTTGCATTTCACATTAAAATGCTACATCAGTTAACAATTAAACAACTGATGGAATGCATCAGAATACCTTGGGATCCATAGACAGTATACATGCATAGTAAATTGATGCAACAGTGATAACAGCTTTGTTAAGAAGCATTATTGAAAAAATATCTGTAACACTGCTTTAGGGAAACATGATTTAAGAAATATCAATAATATCAACATCACATACAAAACACCAATACTGGTGTAGTCTATAGGTTTCTACAGTTATATCACATAGTACAAGGGATTACCAGTAAAATTGTAGATGATCCATAAATCATCCTCTATATACTGTTATTATGCGCAGTGGAAGTCTGTGTATACAACTGCATATGGGACTAAACCAAAATATTTAGAAGAACAACACCTGTATGCATACATTTTCTGACAGCATGACTCCAGGAACATTTAACAGCATTTGCTAAACTTAACATTTTGATTAAAATGACTTTAAACATGTACCTTTTGAAATGATTATCTTTAACAGATGTATTAATTACCACTACAGAACTTCCACTAGTTGCCAATGTATCTCACATTCACTCACAGAATCAAAGTGCTCCTTGTGTGCACCCAACTTTAAGTACCATTTGTGACATACACAATTAATGAGGTTAATTAAAATTCAAGTTTTTGGAATCCCATTTATGCATATCTGAGTAAATTGCTGTTATGTGCTGAAATGCCCAGATGTATCGTGTGAACACCCAATAGGTATCGATAAATGGTACCATGTGTGGCACGTGCCATTTGTCTTCCAGTAATCTTAGAGCATGACATCAGCACCACTTTTAAATATTGATATTGATACATTTGTTAATCAGACCATTACTAGTTACAAGCTGAGTGGTACCTCAGTGAGTATTTCTGTGTTTTTGTGTTTTTCAGCTTTCTACTATTTGAGCATCATGGTGGCTGAAGAGGCTGAGATGTGTCAGTGTACCCAACTGGACTGATGAGAAGATGACCCAGATGTTGATGGCGTACACCAGATTGGAGCAGTGGATGAGAACCAGGCCCAATAACTTCTCTATGATTGATGTGTGAAAGTGGATTATGAGAGTACATCGATTGAGGATGTAGATCTACCACACTGGAGTCCAGGTTTGTCGCCGCTATGATGACCTGCATTGGAGGGTTGTAGTAGGGCTTTGAAGGAGGGTTCATAAGGTCTGGAGACAGATCCCTACAGTAAGTAAAAATATTTTATGTATACTTTAGCATTCCTATGGATTTTACAGATATTTCTTTGAAATATATATATATATATATATATATATATATATATATATATATATATATATATATATATATATATATATATATATATATATATATATATATATATATATATATATATATATATATATATATATATACCATATATATGTTTTTATAACCATGTTTTAGCTGCTGTGAGAATTTGCTTGTGGAGATAATCAATGAATTTTGTACATACTGCCCTACTAACTATGGGTTTGATATCCATGTTGTTATTTTATTTAATAATTGAAAAAATATGCATAGCTATGTCCTTTGTAGATGTACATATGTTTTACAAGATCTAAGTACATAACTTCACATAGCCTGTGTTCTCATGAATCACAGATACCCTAGATGCAGTTATATGCCCACTGTATCACCTATTTAACCATTACAAGTTGGAAGACAAACACATATATAACTTACTTAGATCATTCTTCATAAACAGGTACACAGACACATTTACTTTAAACATTAATATCCATAACATTGCTTAAATATTGGTTTTCAGTTGTGTGTTGATAGCCGTTATGTCTACACTATGAGAGGTGTTCAAATTGTATGCATTTTCTGCACTCTGCTCTTTACTGCAAGATGTCTAATAGACACTTGCAGTACCTGTTTTCTACAGTGAAAGTCTAGATGAATGCTAGCTTGACCTGTAAAGTAACTACCCAACATGTCTAAATTTTGGCTTGTTGTGGGTTCCACAACACATAGGTGCACATTACCTTGGTTAAATTCATCCACACTATTATTTTAAAAACCATATTGTGACACTTTATATGGTAATGACAACTGATTTATTCTTTCTATGAATAATGCCATAATCTGTAATGGCCTAATAACATTAGCTGTTGAACAACTTAACACTGTTTGAAGAGCAGTGCCTGTTTGTGCATGACTAGCATGTGCTGAGTGTTAGCTCAGCTTGTAAGGACACAGGCCAGCATGTCTGCATTTTATGTGTTGTGTGTTCATTTCTCGAAAGGGGACACGTATCTTAAATTGTTATTGATTTCATACACTTGTAGCATTCAGTTAACTAAACATAGGACACATTGATATTAACATTTATTTTGAGTGTTGTTGCAAACAACTCTATTATTTGTCAAATTTCTAGTGATATCTCCATAATCTGTAACATTCTGTTAACATCCACTATTTAACAATGGGGCCAGTACATCTTGATAAATCCTGTTATGTCTGAGACAGTTTTAGGTTAATATTGTATACTTTTAAAAATGCTAAGAAGGTCTGTTTTTTCATGAAATACTAAAGGCAATAGAAGAACAAAATCAACCTCTAGTGTTAAGGGTTTGTGATGGCCCCACTAACAGTTGGACTAAAGATCAGGGATGATGTCTGTTTTCAACTAGTGATGTGCAAGTTAACAAGGAATAATGATTCTCACACATACCTTTCCTTGTCCATACTTTACACAGGTATGGTTCTGTTGACAGAAGCTGGATGCTACATGACACTATCACACTGTCCGGAGAATGGATGTTCTCCATTACTGTTAATTTTTATGAACACAGTGCTGACATTAATGTAATTTAAAAAGTGTTTAACTATATGAGCAGCATATGTTCATACTTTGCAATCCTAAGACAAGATCATTCTTAGTAGACTATTCCCCATCAAGATGATGTCATAACATTAAATTCATTGCCTGGAAAACATGCTTTTACATTTAAGATGTGTGAGGTAGTCAGGTAGATCTCAAAGTTAGAGTTTGGATATAAATTGTAGTTGCAGGTTTGAATCTCATGTCCATCAATCTGTGCTCAGAGATGCTAACACCTGAGAGTAAAAATGGCAACTGTGAATTTTATTTATCTAATGTTCTTCAGAAAAAAAAACAGCCTACAAAGTGTGTTGAGAAATGTATATCACTATTTGTGGAATCTGTTTTTATTTATTTATGTTTTTTATTTCAGATGACAAGGACTGCAGTTAGACCAGAGTGATATGCATTGGGCGTATGCAAAATCAGCAAACATTAGCTGCCATTACAATTGTGTATAAAACTTACAGTGTTGATATGTTATGTATTTTTGATCCATTTTATCAGCATACTTTTTTTTAACAATGCACCTACAACCAAAATGACAGCTTGTTGTGTGCATCTGTCACACAGGTTGTAAGGTGAATGTTTTGCACACAAGTGTAAGTGTTGTGATTATTGCTTATGATGCATGGTTTGACACTCTTGTATGTCTGGTTGTGTTTTTGTTGTATGTAGCCTGACTATTCAGTGTGAATGGGAGTCTGTTGTGTCAGTGTTAATACTGCTGCTTGCCCATTGTGTGGCACATTTAGTTCAACACTGGTATTGCTTCTCCTTCACACACCATGGTTGTGTTTGTAAATTCACTGTTATACCTTAAGTTGACTGACACTAGAGAAGATGCCCATTTGATAGCAGTGGTTCATAATCAGCAAGCATATTCTCAAAATTTTGTTTAGTAAGCTTTCTGACTCCTGATTGTTTTTGAAGATAATGCATGCAGTTGTACACATGCAATACTGTTCTTAACAGATATATTGCATTCAATATATCTAAAGGTTTTTTTTCTGATTGAATGTATCATATCGTTTTTAGTGTTGTACTCATTACATTGATGTATTTTCAGCCAAATATCATCCTACCTGTCTCAGAAGGTTGTCATATGGTTTGCCTATTGTCCAAAATAATGTCTGATAACTTTCTCCTCATTTTTACAATGTTATGTTGTGGCTGCTTATATAAATTATTGAATGCAGACAGTAAAATGTGTTTTTTTGAACATTCATACATTTTTACAAAGCTAATGACACATGTTTGTGCGGACCTAAGCGTAGAGAATTCTTCAGGAAACAATACTGTTGTCCTTTTTAGGAGTACAACTTATAGGACTTTGCATGGAACTGTTCTGCATTATAGACATTCTGTTTTCTTTTTTCTTGTGTTTTGCAAATAATCTTTAGAGAGTATAGTACTCAAAGGAGTTCACCAAACTGAAGACGTTAATATGTACATGCGAGGCCACTGCCAGATTCATCTGAAGAAAACGGCGACAATAATGACAATGATGCTGAGGCAGCTGGACCCACCCATGCCCAACATATCCTGCTTGCACCCCAGAGGACCATGATAGAGATGAGTTTTGAGAGGATATCCAGGAAGCCATGACCGATATGTTCTGAACACAGATGAGGTACATGATGGTGACCTCCTTTGATGAGATGGCATGGGCTGTGCAGGATTCATTCAGGATATTAGCTTGTGAGATCTTTCAGTAGTCTGATCTGCATAAGCCTGGTCCCTCTAGTTGGTACGTATTGTCTGTGTGCTGCAGTTCTGCTATGCTGTCAACATTGTGATTGCAATTTAATTGATTGGACTGTATATTCACTCTTGTGCATGCATACCATGTATATGTCACGCTTATGCATTATAAATGTACGACATTTACTTTTTTCAATGTATGCATGACACACATTAACACATAACACTGTCCATATGCATTCAATTGTCAATGCATTGTAGCAATTAGCCAGTTGTTAGTGCTTTAGCAGGCAACCAGTAAATATTTGCCTTAATGGGATGACTGACTGACAACATATGTTGTCCATAATCTAACACTAACAGTGCCTTGGGTGTCTGTTTTGACAAATCATTCCACATGATTTTGAATAGCAGTTTTCATGATGCCCCACTGTCATGATATGGTGTTGTGCTATGGTTTGGCAATACTGATGTTATGTGGGATCATATACATGTCTATGTTCTCTATGTGCAGTCCTCCTTTTCTGACTGCATCAGAAAGCAAGGTAACATTAATCAGTTCACAATGTTACAGATTGTACATTCTTTCACAGTACATTACGCCATGTTTGTTGTATATAGCATTTCCACACCCATAATGTAGTGACATTGGTGTATACCTTCCATAAATAGTTGTACACATTATGATTGTATGTGTTATGAGTGTGTGTGTGTGTGTGTGTGTGCATTTGTGTGTGTGTGTGTGTGTGTGTGTGTGTGTGTGTGTGTGTGTGTGTGTGTGTGTGTGCCCACATAGTTGGATACATACTGACACAGAAATGTACCTTTGAGAAGTGTGCACTCTGTGATGTACTGCTGATGTGCTGTAATGAAGCTCACAGGAGTGTCCTCTGCTCCATAATGAGCAGGGTGGTTAACATACACCTGTGCTTCTTTATTTGACATTTGCATGACAAAATATGTGTATGTGATTGCAATTTTTAGCTTACTTACCTATAAATGTTGATGTGATATTTCACATTACTGTGTGTGCATGTTTTATGCATGTCCAGTTTTGTGAAAATCATTAATCCATCTTGCCATTTGACATACATTTTTCATTTGTTTATATGTGCGTCTGTGTGTCTTCTACAGCACTTTTTATTTTATTTGTTTTATTTTATTTTACATTTGTTAACCGGGCTAGTCCAACTGGATACATGTCCATTTTCAGTAGAGGCCAGGGGAGATAAACTCCACATTAAGTAAATAATACAGATCAGCATAAAAGAAGAAAAGAAGAATTTTCAAATAAGAACTTAATATTGAGAGAAGTGAGTACAAAGTTTATGACAGGAGTACAGTACTATAGAGAAAGAGAGTACAGAGTTTAGCACAGCAGTACAGTACTATCGATACAAAGTCTAACACAGAAATACAGTCCTATTTACATAGTAAAGGGTATGACATTAGTGAGTACAGAGTTTAATACAGCAATATAGTACTATTTACATGGTAAAGGGTATGATATTCAACATACTGTATGTTAGGAATGAAGGCACAGATTTAAAAAGTGAATTCAGGTAGTCTTAAAGTATAACTTAATGCATAAGAGAGTTTGTGTATATGCATTTAAAACAGAATGTTATACTCATAGTAAAAAGATAGTTAGTCTGTATACAGATGGTAGAGTTTTGCTAATAACCGAATGAGTATACAAAGATCAATTACAGTGATATTTCCCTGGGAGTAGGAAAGTAAAAAAGGGGGGTTAAGTGAAAGATTACTCATTCCACAATTACTCATTCCACACTATGAGTTTTGGGTGCAAGGTATACAGTGATGTTGTACTGGGGAGTATCAGTCAGGGTTAGTACAAGGGCATAGACATTGTGTTTTTAGGAAGATTTTTAGTTGCTTTTTGAAGAGTGGTAATGATGACTGAGATGCAAGTATGCTGGGAAGCCTGTTCCAAGTTTTCCCCACAGAGTTTGAGAAAAGAGAATCACCTGCTTTGTTGTGGGATTTATGGATGGTGACCAGTAGTTTATTTGCTGAGCGAAGAGTAGTAAGATTAGAGTAGGGAGAGATGTGACTACTGAGAATAGGAGTATTACTAGGATGGTACAGAATCTTATGCATAATGGTGAGTTGAAACTCTAGCTTATTTTGCATTTCTAGCCATCCTAGCTGTTTGAGATTTTGACAATGGTGAGTTCTAAATGGGGAGCCAGTAGCAAATCTGGCAATATTGTTATAGGAAGTGGTTAGCTTATTAAGGTTACTTTTGGAAAGATTAGTATAAATAGGGGAGGCATAGAGGAGAGTAGAGATCAGATAGGTCTGGGCAATGGTAGTTTTGGCTTCAGGAGTAAGGAAAGGTTTTATCCTATATAAGGAACCAAGTTTTCTGTTTACTGTTTTAATAGTAGAGTTGATGTGTGAGTCAAAGTTAAGGTTGTGGTCGATTGTTATACCTAAGAGTTTGGTAGTAGGGTCAGGAGCTATAATTGTACCATTATTGGATGTAATAGTGAAATGTAGTGTGGTGGATTTTAGAGTTGGAGTAAATAGCAATAGTTGTTTTTTTGGCATTTAGGAAGAGGCATTGTTGTTGGAACCAGTTTTCCACTAGGTTAAATACTGTTTGGGTGATGGATTGGAGTTCAGAAGCAGTTAGGGCTTTACAAATTAAAGTGGAGTCACCTGCATATTGTATGCAGGTAGCCAGAGGTAGATTTATACTAAGGTCATTTATGAATATAGAGAAAAGTAGAGGTCCGAGGATAGAGCCTTGAGGGACACCCAGGGTAATAGGAAGATGTTTGGACAGTTGATTGTCCCATAGGACAGCCTGCTGTCTATTATGTAAGTCAGACTTAAACCATAGTAATGCCTGTGAGTCAAGTGAGAAAGATTTGAATATGTTAAGAAGTATTTGATGATTAACCATATCAAAAGCTTTGGATAGGTCTAAGAAGAGTGCAGAAGAGAGCATGTTATTATTACGATGATGATTAATACAGTCTGTAAAGGACAGGAGAGCAGTGGTGGTACTATGGAAAGGTCTAAAACCATGCTGACAGTCAGAAAGTAGGTTATTTTGGGGAAGGTGATCAATAAGTTGTTGGTGGATGCATTTTTCCATGATCTTGGCTAGAGGAGAAAGAAGGGCTATTGGTCGAAAGTTAGAGAGTACAGTTGAGTTACCACCTTTGTGGAGAGGGATAATGTGAGAAATTTTCCAGAGAGAAGGAATGTAACCTTCAGTGAGTGTTCTGTTAATTAGGATAGTAATGGGATAGGCTAGTAATTTAGCTGCAGATTGAAGGTATTCAGCAGGTAGGAGATCAGCTGAGGGAGTGCATGGTTTAAGTTTATGAAGTAAACTATAGATGAGGGATGTTGGAACAGGTTTAAGTTGAAAGGTTGAGGGTATGCTTGGTAGGGAGGGTGAGAGGATAGAAGTAGGAGGAGGTAAGGTGTTTGCTAAAGATTGGGCTGTTTCAGCAAAGAAGATATTAAAAGCATCAGCAATCTGGCTGGCAGTGTGAAGAGAGAGATTGATGGGGTTGGTATTTTGGAGTGGCCTGGGTATAAAAGTCTATTGATGCCTGACCAGAAGATTTGTGGATTTTGTTGTTGCTTTTGCTGGAGTTTAAAATAATAGTTTTTTTTTTATCCAGAAGTATTGATTTTTTGGTAGCATTTCTTAGCTGTCTGAAGTATTGACGATCAATTGGGTCTTTAGTATTTCTCTATTTGGACCAGATTCTATTTCTTAATCGGATTTGTTGCCTAGTCTCTTTAGTGAGCCATGGGGCTGCTTTACTTCTAGTTCTTACTGAGCATGAGGGGGCATGGTATTCCAAGATTTGTAAGAATGTAGAGTTAAAATAGGATACTGCTTCCTCAAGAGGGAGTAGTTTTAAGGGTGACCAGCTACAGGCTTGAAGTTCTGCCTGGAAGTTTGATGGATTGAAATGTTTTTTGTTCCAGGTGGTTTCAATGGTAGTTTGGTTTGGGATAAAGGTTTTTTGTCTAGTTATATAGGTAAGTGAGTGGTCACTGGTGTCATCAGGAAGGATACCAAGGATACCTACTTCGTAAGAGAGAGGATGGCTGTTAGTTAGGATCCAGTCTAAGGTACTTTCTTTGTCACTGGGTTTATGGATTCTGGTAGGGGAGATAATTAATTGGGAGTAGCCATAAAGGTTTATATGGGTTGTGGATTTGTGTGAAGTACAGGTGTTCCAGTCTATATTAAAGTCACCAAGTACAATGGTTTCCTGTGGGAAGGATGTAGAAAGCCAGCAGAGAATACTTTCTAGGATGCTGATGTTATTGCCTGGAGGTAGGTAGGAGCATATTATATATATAGATTTATTAGCATTAACCTGGAGTTGGAGATAAGTATTTCACCATTGTTATTTAGAGATGGTTATACTTCTAGTGAAGTAACCTGTAGCGTAGATTTGTATAGAATTGCTACTCCACCGCCTTTTTTGGATATTCGGTCTTTTCTAAGAATATTATATCCTGGAGGAGTTATTTCATTGTCCTTTGTTACTGGCTTGAGCCAGGTTTCTGTTAAGCATAAGATATCAAATGAGTGTGTATCAAGTAAAGCATGAAGTTGGCTAACTTTATTGTTTAGGCTCCTTATATTGAGATGAGCTATGAGTAGAGAATCTGGTGTTTTGCAGGCAGTGCAGGGTGAGGTTGGATGTGGTGGGAGGGGGTTTATAGGGGTAGTGCTATTTGGTCCTGGGTTGGGGTGAATGTCCCCATGAAGGAGAGATAGTTTTTGAGTATGATAAGAAGGTTTTAGAAGTTTGCAGAAGTTATTTTGTGATTTCCTATATTGGAGGTAAGTAAAATGGGCTACTCTGTGATACTTTGGTGTGAGATAGGTTGAGGTAGATGTTACGTTGGAATGGCTGTGGAAGGAAAGCTGACTTAATAGTAATGTTTGTTTTAGGGGTTGGTGAGTTGTGGTATACTTTAGAGTTTCATAGCAGGTAAGTATATAGGATATAGAAAGAATGGAAAGTGTTGTAAGTGAAAGAAATACATTTAAAAGTCTGGGTTTGATAGTTAAGGGCATAGTGAGGGAAAGTACAGAATATAGTCAAAAGTTTGTAGATAGGCAGAGTGATAGTGTAGAGTATAGGAATGTTTAAGGAGTAATAGATATTAGTTTCAGTATGGGAATGGGTGTGAAGGTGTTTAAACTATAATGAGTGCTTGACAGCTATTGGATAGTCCAGAAGTGGGTGTGGCTCAGGATGTTTAAGTGTAGGACCACTGGGAGTGGGTGGGAATTGGGGGTAGGATAGGGGAGCGGTGTGAGCCCGCAGGGCGAACGGAGTGGGTTACAGCAGGTAAAGGAAGATTCTATGGAGACAATCAGAGAACAGCAGATTCCAGAGGCATTCAAAAAGTACCAGGTAAGTAGAGTGAGGGAAAGCAGTTGAGAGGCAAAAGGAAAGTGGAGTGGTAAGAATACAAAATGTAGCACAATGGTCAGGAGAGAAAGGTAAGAGGAGTGCAATACAACAGGAGGATTAGCCACTAGTCAAGGGATGAAACAGAGTGTAATCTGAGAAGGATGTTAGGGAAGGGATGTAAGAGTTGTAGCCTGAGGCTGAAGTATGGTGCCACCTAGTGGACAGAGAGTAGAATACAGCAAGTTATCCGTAATAACATTAGTTGGTAAAGGAGGTTGAGATAGTACAGTTCAAGGGGAGAAAGTTAGCAGTAGATTCAGGGAAAGTATGGCTGCTGGCTTCCTGACCTGGTATCTTAAGTACGTTCTACACTTGGTAAAGTACAAAACAAAAAGTAAGCTTAATGGTCAGGCCTAGGGTGGAACATACTTTCTAAATCCCTTTGGTTACTGGGAAAAAGTTCTGGGGTAGCAGGTTTCTTTGACCCGACATTGGGATGGCTGAAAGAGAATGTCAGGGGTCCTTAAAGACCACGCAGGTCCCTTAGAACATGAATAGGATGTAGAGAGCTAGGAAAGATTGGAAAAAAATAACACAAGTATGAGTTAGGTGTTATGCACATTAATGTCAATTATACTGTTAATACAATCATGGTAAAGACAGTTATAACAGTACTATATACAAATTCAGGATGATATGGTTTCAGACTTGAGTTTGCACTTTCAGATAGTAACAGAAAACTTTAAATAGGCAAGCAGTGATGTGCAGGCACATGTGACTGGTGAGATTCCCTTCTACTTATGGACCCTGGAAATTACCGCCCCATAAGCCTGACGAGCCTGGTCTGCAAAGCTATGGAGAGGATCATTATGGAACTCATAAACAAAGACATTGGGGACCTACAGACATTGGATCCTACCCAATTTGGCTTTGTCAAGGGCAGATCCTGCCTTCTGAACTTGGTCGACTTTTTTGAAACAGTCACTAAGGCCATTGATGAGGGTAAGGCAGTTCACACAGCCTACCTTGACCTTGCAAAAGCCTTTGACACAATACCCCACTCGGGCATCATAGACAAACTCACCAGCTTAAATGTAAACCCATATGTCACAAGATGGGTTGCAAACTGGCTCAAGGACAGAACCCACAGGGTCAGAGTTGCTGGAGCTATGTCAGACTCTAAGCCAGTCACAAGTGGTGTCCCACAGGGCTCAGTCCTGGGACCCCTCTTGTTCGGCATTTATTTTTCCGAGGTACAGGCAAACATAGGAGGATTGTGGCTGACAAAGTTCGCAGATGACTGCAAACTGGGCACCATAATTGATACTCCAGCGGACACAAACATCCTTCAGAGAGGCCTCATAGAAATGGATAATTGGTGCCAGAGCCATGGCCTTAAGCTAAACGCCAAAAAAATGTATAGTCATACCCTTTGAGAAAAACAAGGTACCGACAAATTACCACATAGGCGGTAATCCATTAAGTATGGAAGAGGTAATCAGGGACCTAGGGACCCAGGTTGACAGTAACCTCTCATTTAACACTCACATTGCCAAAGTGGTTAGGAAGACCTTCTATATTGCCCACCTTATCATGAAGGGTTTCACATCTAGATCAAGAGAGGTCATTGTGCCCCTGTACTCTTCTCTTATCAGGCCAATGATTGAGTACAATGCCCCATTTGGGATGTATCTCACCCGACACCTGCAGCAGTTGGAAAGACCCCAAAAGTTCCTCACCAAGAGGATAAAGGGTCTTAAACATATGTCATATACAGCCCGACTGAAAAAACTCCAGCTCTATTCAGTTGCATACCGCCTACTCAGAGGTGATCTGTACCTGACGTACAAGGCCATGTCCAATCCTGAATTAATGGACATGCTCCACCTCAGAAAATCCAAATCCATCAGAGCCACGAGAACAAGTGACTTAAACCTCAACACAGAAATAAATAGAACGTGCTGGAGGGACAGATTCATAACCCAGAGGCTCCCTACACTCTGGAACAGAATCCCAGTCTATGTTAGGCAGAGCCCCTCACTGACTCTATTCAAGAGAAATCTCGACGAGTGGATGGGAGATCGTAGGTTTACCCCGGGGGTCATCTCTTTGTCACTACTAGACAGAGGCATAGTAAACTAAACCCTAAAAGGGCGTAGTATTCTCATCCTAAGGGGTGGTGTAAGCCACATACACTCTGGCTAGGCTTATAAATGCCCTAGGGCAGATAGCCTAGTATGAACCTATGAACCTATGAACCTATGAACTTACAAATTGTAAAAGTACTACAATGTAAACTAAAGCCTTCTTGTGCATGACATAAAGACCATTTGCAATTACATATAGTTAAATAGATGGCAATCCAATAATCTCAACAAGCTTATTCTGACAATATACACTAATAGGACAGTATGTAAATACTCTACAAAATCCTAGTTTAGTACTAGTTCTCATGAAAATGTGCAGGCAACAGGTACCTGAAACCACTTGTTTCTCCCACAGAGGTTTACCTAACGTACGCAGGATAACAACAAATTAAAAGTTCATATAGCAGGGTAGAAAAGACCACTCAGCATCAGGTCTATTGCCAGGAAGCCACTTTGTGGCTTTACACAAGCATTTGCATTGTGTCAACTTACCGTGTCCTGCTTTACCCTGATGTGGGCCCAGGTTGTCCACCTCTATCCCACTTTAATATTTCCCTAGTATTTTTTGCAGATATGTTTGCTTTTATTAAAACTACTGTTTATTATCATTTCTTAATTTAAGACAGTGAACATGTGCCAAATGTATGGCCGTTTCACAATGTGGAACATCTGCACACATGTTGCTAGCTAATGTTTGCAATGTGTCCTTGCTCTCATTGTACTTGTGTGTTACCCAATGTAGTTTTTTCACATCCATGTGTACAACCTGCTATATTTATTTTTCTGTGCTGTTACATATTTAAACATATTTCACGTCATTGGTGTATGTATGTCTATTGACCTTGATTTCATGTACATTACATTTATGCCTCTGACACATGTACATACACATGGACACCTATGCCTTTGACATGGCATGTGTGTAACATACACACATTCCATTACAAATTTATTTTGGTTGGATACACCTACTTGTGTATATAGCAGCCTTTGCTTCTCTTCTGCAATACTTGTGTTTGGCACTGTGCTTGGTTGTTTGCCTTTCACACGCATGGACATAGGTGTCATTCTGTCCTCTGGAGTTATCAACCATTGTTTGACCTGCATTTGTTCATCTGTGATGTAGCTTGACTTACACCTGCACTGTAGATAGACTATTTGTATATGTATTTATTCATCCAATTTGTACTGTTATCCTTATTTATTATCCCACAACACAGATTTACAATTGGTCATACACCTCCTGTTTGTACCGAGCTGAATTGAGGTGGGCTACTAGCCACAGCTCTAAGCTGAGATAGCAGACAACTAGAGGCATCTGAGCTTCCCAAAAAGCATAAGTTGCTGATTTTTTTTTGTTTTGCTTATTTTTACTATTTGCTTCACTTTTTCTATTGCCTGCCACCTACTTTATTTATATACTGTGTAACAAACTTCACTGTTATACTGCAATTGTCTGCCTTTCTGTGCCTGTTAAATTATATTTTATTGCTGTTTTAATTGTTTAAAAAGCTCTTTTTGTTATTTTCTCTGTTAAGATTTGCTGGTGCTTTTCACTGTTGCAAAGCAATCTGTTCTGCTTGTTCTGTTTTTTTCTGCCAAGCAGTGTAAAAATAACTGATTTGTTAGCTGTATAAAACATTCTTTAAAGTGTCCTTGCTGATTTTCTGCTGTTTTAAATGTTTTTTTTAGTGTCTCGCTGCTCTTTTTCTGTTGTTCTAAACATTCTTTAGTGGTTCCCACTGAAACTAGGGTAGCTAGTAGCTGTAGCATAGTCCAGATTAAGGATTGCTGCATCTCAGTCTGTTTGTAGTGGCTGTTTGTTATGAGCAAATTTTCCAGGCCATCTTGGATTGGAATGGGGCTTTTCTACACTCTAGCGAGACGATTGTGCTGACTGGAACCTGTCTGGTGAAGGATGGTTGGTTTTAGTTTTGGAATAGGCATCCTCACTGGTCCTTTTGAACCTTTAAAATTTTATTTTCAAGTGTTTAGCTTCTGGTATTTAAGCCCTGCATTTGAGCAGGTTTCTGCTTCTTTGTACCTAGTTGAAATGAGGTGGGCTACCAGCCACAACTCTGAGCTGAGATACCAGAGTTATCAGAGATATCAGAGGCTTCTGAGTTTCCCAAAAAAAAAATACATTTCATGTTTTTTGCTTATTTATACTATTTAGTGCACTTTTTATTGCCTGCTGCTTACTTTAATACTGTATTTATTTACTGTGTACTAAACTACACTGTTGTTCTCCAATTGGCTGCCTTACTGTGCCTGTTAAATCAAGTTTTATTGCTGTTTTCACTGTTAAGCTCTTTTTTGCTATTTTCACTGTTTATTAAGTATTTGCTGTTACTTTTCACTGTTGCAAAACAATCTGGTCTGCTTGTTCTGGTTTTCCCACCAAGCAGTGTTAAAATAACTGATTTGTTAGCTGTATAAAACATTTTTTAGAGACTCTTGGTTGATTTTTTTGTTGTTTTAAATGTTTTTAGTGTTTTGCTACTATGTTTCTGCTATGCTAGACATTCTCTAGTGGTTCCCGCCAAAATTAGGGTAGCTAGTAGCTGTAGCATAGTCCAGATACAAGTTTGCTGCATCTGGGCCTGTTTGTAGTGTCTGTTTGTTCTGAGCATGTTTTTCAGGCCATCATAGAGTGGAAGGGGGCCTTTCTACACTCTAGTGAGAGGATTGTGATGATTAGAACCTGTTTGGTGAAGGGTGATTGGTCTAGGGCTTGAAGTAAACATCCTCAGTTGTCCTTTTGAAAGTTTTCTTTTCAAGTTTTTTGCTTCTTATAGGTTCATAGGTTCATAGATTCATACTAGACTACCTGCCCTTGTGAGTCATTTTGAGTCTAGCCAATTACCCCAAGTGATAATCAAACCCTGCACCTTGTGTCTCTAAGGTAAACACCTTAACCATTAAGCCAGCCTCCCACCCCAGTATGATATTTAAGCCTTGCACTTGAGCAAGTTTCTGCTTGTTTGTACCAAACTGAACTGAGGTGGGCTACCAGCCACAATTCTGGGCTGAGAAACCAGATGACTAGAGGCTTCTGAGCTTCCCAAAAAACATAAGTTGCCTGTTTTTCTGCTTATTTATATTATTTACTGCACTTTTTTACTGCCTGCCACCTACTTTAATACTGTATTTATATACTGTGTACTAAACTACACTGTTATACTGCAATTGTCTGCCTTACTGTGCCTGATAAATCACATTTTATTGCTGTTTTCATTGTTTACAAAGCTTTTTTTTTATATTTTCAATGTTGATTAAGTTTTTCTGGTACTTTTCACTGTTGCAAAGCAATCTATTCTGCTTGTTCTGGTTTTCCCATGAAGCAGTGTTAAAATAACTAATTTGTTAGCTCTTTAAACATTCTTTAGAGTCTCTTTGTGGATTTTCATTTGTTCTAAATGTTTTTTTGTGTCTCCCTGCTATTTTACTGCTGTGCTAAACATTTTCTAGTGGTTCCCACCAAAACTAGGGTAGCTGTACCATTGTCCAGATACAGGTTTGCTGCATCTGGGTTTGTTTGTAGTGGCTGTTTTTTCTAAGCATGCTTTCCAGGCAGTCTTGGATTGGAAGGGTCTTTCTGCACTCTAGTGAGAGGACTGTGCTGATTAGAACCTGTCTAGTGAAGGGTAGTTGGTCTAGGGCTTGGGGGAAGCATCCTCATTGATCCTTTTGAACCTTTTTAAAGTTTTTTTTTCACATTTTTAGCTTCTGGCATTTAAGCCCTCCATTTGAGCAGGTTTCTGTTGTTTGCATATTGCAGAGCAGTGCACACTGTCGCACAATTGTACGCCATAGCTGGACAGATTAATTCAACAGTTTTTTTACTTACATACAGTTTTAGCACATTAGTGCAACCCTCATCCTTAGTACTTTTCCCCAGTCAAAGAAATACTCCCAGTGAACTGAAACCTATTATTAAACTACCAACAAAAAACCCCAGGCAGAAATATCCATCCACTGAGCTCCTCCTTGATCAATCCTACAAAGACCCCCTTGATAACAGTCTTCAACCTAACATTATGGAGAGTTGGACCACCCTTGTTTCTCCTGCCACCATTGTTGACTTGGGTTTCATGAGGCAGTGTATCAGTTGCCTCATGTACACTGACGACCCTCTACTAATAACTCACTCTAGTACAGAATGTGAGAGATGTATCTATACCAAGAATCTTGAATCCATGCTCTTTCGCACTCAAAACAGTAACACAGAAGAGGTTGCCAACCCACCCACCACTACACATGGACATAGTACCACTACTCATACACACGGTATGCATCTAATACAAAAAAATCAACATTTGTGGAGGTTCTCTCAAAAAATCTTCTGAAACACCAGAGACCACCAAAGCACAAGACTGCTACAACTAACACAGTTCCCATCGAACCCATGACACATAGCAACACCAATTTTGCGCCTACCAAACCCATAAGGTATAATACTCAAAAACCAAATGTTCTAGTCATTGAAGACTCAGCAGTGAGACACGTGGATGTCCCACTCACCAGGTTTGACAACAAGAAATTCACAGTCAGCTGCCTGTCTGGTGCCAGGATTCATCTGATCATGCATACACTCAGGTCTCTCAGCAACAAGTACCATTATGACTCTGCCATAGTTCATGTTGGAGTGAATGACCTGAGACATACCTCACTGGTTATATGAAGAGAGATATGACTGAGCTGTCTGAGTATTTGTCCCAGGCAGGTATGTGCCTAGCCTTGAGCAGCATACTACCCTCACCTAGAATGATGCCACAATATAAACAAAAAATTATTGATTTCAAAAATTGGCTTAGTTTTTGATGTCATTCAAAGGGGATCTAGTCCCTATCAGCCTGGGAAGCCATGGTCAACAAACCTCACTGCCATGCCAGAGACAGTTTGCACCTGGCATGTCTAGGTTTTTGGCTGCTGGCAAAGGCTCTTACCAACTTCATAGTGCCTTTTTTAGACCAGGTCTTGAAAACAAACTTACCAATGTGAAATTTGCCAATCATAACAAAATATGGGGCATGTTGCTAAATGCTAGGAGCTTAAACCAAAATCTGCGCACCCTGGAAACACTTCTTTCACTGGAAGATGTAGATGTCTGTACAGTCACATATACCTGGTTCAAGGCTTCAGAGAATACCCTGGTCTTGCAAGGCTACAATGCCTTGCACACCTTCTGACTGCATAATGAAAGTGTGAGAACCAAAGGGGGCGGTGTTTCTATCTACATTAGAAATAAATTCACCTCCTGTCTAGTTAGGCAGGACAACTCCATGGAGTCACTCCAAGTTCAGGTTATGGTGGGTAAGGCCCCCATTCAAGTCATAGCCATTTATAGATCCTCCTCCATGGGTCATGATGTGCATGCAGCCTACTTGACCAAACTGGAGACAATCCAAATATTATCAAACAATCTGGTTATGGGGGATTTCAATCATCCCACTATCAACTGGGAAACCTACTCTAGCCCTAACTCACTACTGCAAAAGTTCCTTGACTTACTTTACTCAAATGCCCTAGAACAAATTTTTCATAACCCAACAAGAGGAACAAATATACTAGATCTGGTCCTCATTAACATGCCAAGCAGAAGTACTGCCTCAACTGTAAGATCCTCCTTAGTTAAATCTGACCAAAAATCAGTCACCTTCAAGCTGACACCAACACCAGTACTCACAAAGGGCAAAATCAAACTAAAAATTTCACCAAGGTAAACTATACCCTCCTAGGTGAAGATATAAATGCATTCCAAGCCCCACCTCTAGCTGGAAGCAGTAACTACACTGAAGCTTACACTAAAGCCCTGTACAATCACTTGCATAAGTGTATAGACTTGGCTGTACCAGAAAGAATCAAAGCCATTGCTGAAGTAAAAATAAGCTGCCATGGGGAGCATCCATCATCAACAAACTTTAAAATAAATGCAAAAAGTTGCTGTTCAAGAAAACAAAGGCAAGGCCCCAAAGATGGAAAAGCACTCTCCTCAGCCTCAACAGGCAAATAAGGCAACTTATCAAATCCTGTAAGGGCTTCTGTGAGGAAAAACCTAGCAAGCACAGCCAAGGATAACCATAAGTCCTTTTACAGCTATGTACGTAGCCTAAAAGGTAGAACCCAAGCATGTGCAGAACAAGTGACCAATGGTATCACACACACTGACCCCACAGACATAGCAAACCTGTTAATGGATAGGTCTGGCAAAAACGTCACTCCCTTATCCCTTCCAAACCTATCACAAACCTTCTCCCAAACATCCCCCCACCATACATATCTGAAGAACAGGTTAGTAAAGCCTTGCCCAAGGCAAAAAACATAGCCTCTATGGGACCAGACAGCATCCTAGGCTGTCTTCTAAACAGGCTAAAACATGAACTAGCATCAGTATTAAGTACCCTTTTCAATCATAGTCTGGCCACAGGTTTTGTTCCTGTGGAATGGAGAATAGCAAAAGTTATTCCTCTCCACAAAGGTGGCCTAGCAACAGACCCAAGGAATTACAGACATATTAGCATGACCAGCCTCATCTGTAAGGCCATGAAGCGTATCATTATGGACCTCATAAATAAAGACATAGATGATCTCCAAACCCTGGATCCTACCCACTTCGGCTTCATCAAGGGCGGATCCTGCCTGTTAGATCTGGTAGATTTTTTCAAAAATATGACAAGGGCCATTGACAAGGGCAAACCTGTGCACACAGCATACCTCAATTTGGCAAACGTTTTCAACACAATCCCACATTCAGCCATTACTGATAAATTTAACAAACTGAATGTAAACCTCTTAATTGTAAGGTACGTTCCCAATTGAGTCACAAACCAAAAACACACTATCAAAGGGGGTGAGTCCACATCAGCCACCAGACCTGTTACAAGCGGGGAGCCACAGGGGACAGTGCTGGGGCCCCTACTATTTGATATATACTTATCAGAAGTTCAGGTCAAAACTAAGGGTTTGTGGCTAACCAAGTCTGCAGAAGACTGCAGACTGCGTGCAATTACTGAATCCCCAAATAATGTCAGTATACTCCAGGAGGGTCTTGCACAGACCAACGACTGGTGTCTTAGTCACGGTCTCAAACTGAATGCACAGAAATGCATCATCATTCCCTTCAGCAGAAACAATTTCCCTTCACACTATTAAATCAACAACAATACCCTAAGTACCCACAAAGTGATAAGGGACCTGGGATCACAAGTTGACTGTGACCTTAACTTTGACCACCATGTGTCTACTGTAGTAAGGAAGGTTTTCTATATAGCACACTTGATTAGTAAAGATATCACCTCAAGAACAAAAGAGGTTATAACTCCTTTATACTCTGCACTAATCTGGCCCATAATTGAATACAACTCCCCATTCAGCATGTACCGCCCAAAGAACCTACAACAATTGAAGAGACCTCAGAGGTTTCTAATAAAGAAGATAAAGGAACTCCAGCACATGTCTTACACAGACTGACTAAAGTCCCTGTCACTGTATTTTGCACTGTATAGATTTCTTAGGGGAGATGTATGCCTAGCTTACAGGGCAATCATAGACCCAAACGTAATGAACTTGCTGCATATCTGTAAGTCAAATGGCTATGGCTAGCCATTCCAGGGACCAAAATATGGCTTGCAACTTAAATAGGATATGCTGGAAGGACAGATTTATCTTCCAGTGACTGCCATATCTTTGGAATAGGCTACCTATTCATGTGAAACAAAGCACCTCTATGACTCCGTTCAAGAAGAGCCTGGATGAGTGGATGGGGCGCCATTAATTCTTACCAGGGATAGCACCCACAACCCTCCTGGACATGGGCAGCCATTACTAAATGCAATCTTAGGTATTAACTAACATTTCTATGATATTATAGTGGGATGAAACAGCTAGGCTTGAAATGAACTATGGGTTGCTAGACTAGTAATGTCCTATGATCATATGATCCTATGCTTTTCCTTTCTACACAGCTGTTGATAGACTGAATTATTTAATTGCCTTTCCTTGTGCTTATATTAAAAAAAGTGCATTTTGCCTCCCGTTGTCTGTTCTACTTGATCTAGCTAGTTGTTGCATAAAATAGTGTATTCTTACACTCTAGCAAACAATTGTTTTTACACAAAAGAGGTCAGTGGATTTTCCATCAGGTGCACTGGGAGCTAGCCTGGTCTCTTGAGGTTGAGGAAACATGTCAGATTTCTGAATATAGTTTTATTGCCTGGAGGGCTTATCTTGTTTTTTAGTCCCTTTATAAATGCTGTACATTTGAGTGGCTCTTGGCTCATTTGTTCAAGGCAAAGTACTTTTATTGAATAGCCACACTTTTATAATCTGTTTAAACTACTCTGCTGTATCTATATCTTTAAGTTTGTTTGTGGTAGCATTTTGTTGTGGTAGAATTTCACTCTGGACACTCCTTCACTTTGCTTTTGCATTGGGAGGACTAGGCTTGTTCATCTGGTGGCAGTAGGTGTTTACTTGGTCTATCTGATACAGGAAGCACACAAAAGGGCTCTAAATATTTTTTGCACTTCTCTGCACTTGATTTGCACTGTTCTGATACCTAGATAACATAGACTAGATTCAGACCTGCTGAATCTAGCCTGTTATTGATACAAGCAATAAACTGGCCATATTTCATTAAGAAGGGCTGCTCTGCACCTTTGTTGCAGAGAGTGTGGCTCTAGCCTTGACTGAGCTGGGGATTGCTGCAGGAAGGTTCATTGTGTGCTTTCCTATTGGTAGATTAGTTTAAAATTGTTTTGCCTGTATTTAACCTCATGTTTGCCCATTGCAGTGCACCATAAAACAGAGGTTAGGGGTACCCTGTATAGATGCAAATACCTTGAAACTCAAATTTTCCCTTCACATCTGTCAGTGGAACCCTCCCAAGCTTCCCTACTGTACTACAGGTGCATTGAGAAGCATTGCAATGCTTATCCTCTATAGCCTTCAATAAAACAAGCAACCTGGTTAGTCCTAGCACAAACTAGCCCAATCCCTTCCCTAATAGTATATACTGTAAAATCCTTCTATAATGGACAGGCAGTTTCCCATCATTTCACCAGCCAGCCTGATTGGTGTGGGCATCCTGAGACAATTAGTAATTGCCTCATGTATACTGACAACCACTTATTCCTAAAACAAACAAATACCCTATGTGAGAGATGTAATTACACTATAAAACTGGAATAAATTAACTTAAGTAACAACAAACTGGACATCAAACAAGTTGTCAGCATACACACAAAATGAGTTCACAAGATATAAACCTAGATATGCAGAGTTACTCACCTCACTGGAAGCCTAGCAAAAGATTAGAGACCTCCCAAACATAAACCACTTGCACACACTAGTATGCAAATAGAGACCACTACACATAATAACACATACACCAGTGTCTCAGCAAATAAGCCCCTAAGGCAAAACACCTCAAAAACTTAGTGAGACACATAGATTTCCCCCTCACCATGTTGGACAAGGAGAGCATCACCAGTCAGCTGCCTGTCAGGTGCCAGGATCCATCAAATCACATGCACTCACATCATTCAATAACAACTACCATTATGACTCTGTCATAGTCCATGTTGGGGTGAATGACTTGAGATGTACCTGTCTGGACTACATGAAGAAAGATATGACTGGAGTCTTAGATTGTGGTTCCCAGACAGGTATGACTCTAGCCCTAAGCAGCATTTTGCCTTCACCCAGGATGATGCCACAATATAAAAAAAGATTGAATTCAACAACTGGTGTAGTTTGTTGTGTCATTTCAGAGGGATCCAGTATCTGTCAGCCTGGGAAGAGATGGTCTGCACCTGTCACCCCTGGGATTCAGGTTACTGGCTAAGGCTCTTGCCACCCCTATAGTGCCTTTTTTAGGCAAACTTCAAAGGACAAAACCACCACCATAACAGGTACAAGCATGCAAAATCTGAAGGTAATGCTACTCAATGCTAGAAGTCTAAACCTCAAAATGCACTCTCTCGAGGCACTCCTAAAAATGGAGAACATCGATATCTGTGCAGTAACTGAGACCTGGTTCAAGGCTCCAGAGAGCACCCCTGCAATACCAGGCTACAACTCTTACCACACTTTTCGGCCACCAAACCAGGACCGAAACACTAAAGGTGGAGGAGTGTCAATATTCACCAAGGATATTCACACCACCAGGCTAGTTGGCCAACACAATGTGTCTGAAATTCTCCAAGTGCAACTAACACTAGGTAAGACTGCAATCCAAATTGTAGCTTGCTACAGATCCCCACCATACCCCAAGATTCTCACTACACCTTTTAAACATACTGGAAAATATTAAGATAGAACCAAACACCCTAATACTGGGTGATTTTAACTACCCTGCCATTAACTGGGAAAACTACTCATGTCCCAACACCTTGCAACGGTTCTTGGAATTCATAAATTCCAACGCCCTGGATCAACTAATCCATAGTCCCACCAGGGGCTCCAATATCCTAGACCTGGTCATTACCAACATGGCAAATCAATGCTCCATACCTATGGTCACCCCTCGTTAGTCAGGTCTGACCATAAGCTAATCACCCTTAACATCCACATCCCACCCCACCCCCAGTAAAGAAACCACCATAGCCAACTTTACTCAAGTCAGAAGTGACAAACTTCATGACACCCATGCAGACGGAACTGAAAGTTCAACTGCTGAATCCTACACTAAGGCACTGTAATGAGCACATCCACTCATGCATGAATCGCCATCCCAAATAGAACCAAAATGCTCTCATCCAAAAAGGAAGCCAATCTGGTGGTCCCCTGCCATAAACAAACTTTACAACAAAAGGAAGAAACTTTTGCAGGAAAGAGGAAAATCCCAGGATGCAAAAACTCCCTTACTAGCCTCAGTAAGAAACTGAGATGCCTCATAAAATCCTCCAAAGCTAGTTATGAAAATAAAATTGCCAAAGATTCCAAAGACAACCACAAAGCATTCTATAACTATGTCAAGAATCTAAATGGCAATGCTCAGATCTGCTCTGAGCTAAAACAGAATGGCAATAAATATACTGATCCAAAGGATATTGCCAATATCCTGGCAGATCTATTCAGTGCCAACTTCACCCCTAAATGGCCCATCTCAATACCGAAGATTGCCAAATTCCAGTAATAATGGCCACACAGGTACAAAATGCACTCTCTAAAGCCAAGAATACAGCATCCATGGGACCAGATGACATCCCGGGCTGTGTACTACATGAACTACAATATGAACTGGCACCTCACCTAAGTGTCATGTTTAATCATAGCCTCACCTCAGGTTTTGTGCCCACTGAGTGGCACAGAGCTACAGTTATCCCAATCCACAAGGGGATCCACCTGAATCTATCCCATCAGTCTGACAAGCCTTATCTGCAAGGCCATGGAGCATATTATCATGGAACTTATAAACAAAGACAATGGCAACCTTCAAACACTGGACCCCACCCAGTTTGGGTTTGTGAAGGGCCGATCTTGTCTCCTGAACCTGATTGACTTCTTTGAATCAGTCTCCAGAGCCATGGACAAGGGTAAGGTGGTCCACACAGCCTATCTAGACCTTGCCAAGGCCTTTGACACCATCCCCCACTCTGGAATCAGATAAACTTACTAAGTTGGGTATTAATCCCTATGTCACCCAATGGGTTGCTAAATGGCTTACTGATAGAACCCACACTGTAAAAGTAGCCGACTCCAAATCCAGCTCCAGACAAGTGACAAGTGGAGTACCTCAGGGTTCAGTCCTGGGGCCACTCCTGTTTGGCATCTACTTCTCTGAAGTACAGGTCAACACTAAGGCACTCTAATAAAGTTTGCAGATGACTGCAAACTGGGAGCCATTATTGAATCCCCAAATGATGTGGATACTCACAAAGGGCCTTACAGAAACAGATGCTTGGTGCCAGAGCCATGGGCTCAAGCTCAATGCCAAGAAATGTATTGTTATCCCTTTGGGAAAAACATGTATCCATGAATTACCATATAGGTGGCAGTACACTAAACACAGAAAGTGTGATAAGAGACTTAGGGACACAGGTGGACAGTGGTCTCACCTTCGATAACCACATCGCCACAACAGTCAGGAAATCCTTCTATGTGGCACACCTCATCACAAAGGGCTTTTCATCCAGAAAAAAGGAGGTCATTGTCCCACTGTACTCATCCCTCATTAGACCCATTATAGAATACAACATTTGGTATGTACCTCTCAAGACATCTGCAACAACTGGAAAGGCCTCCCTCACTACACTAAAAGAATCACAGGCCTAAAGCAGATGCCCCACGCTGACCGCCCTTAAAACTCCAGCTATACTCTGTCGACATCGTCTACTCAGAGGCGATCTCTGCTTAACATACAAGGCCATGTCAAACCCAGAGCTGTTGGACATGCTACACTTAAAGAAATCCCAATCCCTCAGAGCTACACGCCCAGGGATCTAAACCTCATCACAATAAACAAAACATGCTGGAGGGATAGGTTCCTGACCCAGAGACTCCCAGACTCTGGAATAGATTGCCCATACATGTCAAGCAGAGTGCCTCTTGGACCTCTTCAAGAGGAACCTTGACGCTTGGATGGGAGAAAGGAAATTCACCCCAGGGATCATGTGGGTCCAGGAAAGTAAATAATGTGGGAAGAAATAGCCAGGGAATTGTTATGTTAGGCAGGCCCTAGGGCTGATAGCCTAGTACCAACCTATGAACCTATGAACCTATGAACCATACTGCTTTGCCATAGATGGTCTACACCTGTCTCTTTTAGGCTCTCAGATTCTGGCAAAAACACTTGCCTTCCCCATAGTGCCTTTTTTTGGGCAATGACAAAAACAACATAATTTCCGATGTAACAAAATCCACTCAAGACAAACTCAAGGTTCTGCTGCTTAATGCTAGGAGTCTAAACATGAAATTGCACTCCATGGAACCACTCCTCACCTTGGAAAATGCTGACATCTATGCAGTCACTGAAACATGTTTCAAGGCCGCAAAGAACACCCCAGCCTTGCAAGGCTACTATACCTTTCACACATTGATACCTCAAACTGAGCTTGAAAGAGCCAACGGTGGAGATGTAGCCATCTTCATTAAAGCCAAGTACACCTCGAGACTGGTCAAACAGTACAACTCCCTAGAACTACTCCATGTCCAATTAATTATAGGCAAATACCCTACCACATCATTGCTGTAGTTGTTGTAGGTGCCCTACCATGAATCAAGAAAAGCACACCATGTACCTGGACTTACTGGAGTCATTTTCCATACAGCCCAACACCATAGTCATGGGAGATTTCATCTATCCTTCAATCGACTGGGTGACATACATGAGCACAAACATGCTTGCCCAGAGGTTCCTAGACTTTGTCAATAAAAATGTTCTGGAACAGATAGTCTGCACATCCATGAGGGGTTCAAATGTCCTAGACATAGTATGCACCAACATGGGGGGGGTCACTCAACTCCCCCCTGTGTGGTGCCCTCCCTGGTAAGGTTGGACCATAAATCAGTCTTGTTCAAAGTAACTATTGAATCTGTCACCACCACAGGAGAAAAAAAAAACAGCAACTTTTCCAAAGCAAACTACAGTCTACTAAGTGATGGTATAAAAAGTTTTATACTCCCACAATCACAAGCAACAATGTCTCCTATGCAGAGGTGTACACAAATGCTCTGTATAAACACTTAAGCAAATGTATAGACTCAGCTGTGCCTGAGAGGATTAAAACCAGCCCCCCCCCCCACAAAAAAAGCCACCCTGGTGGACCTCAAGTATAAACAGATTATATAACAAAAAGAAGAAATTGATGTCTCAGAACAAGAGACAGCCCTACCGCAGTGTTGTTGCATGAAGACATGCAGCAGCACATGTGACTGTCTCCACAGCTATGCTAGATGCTAATGAGGCATATGATAATTAACCATGTACTCTCACCTGGAACTGCCTGCAGTAAGGTGTTTATGCAGATGAGCGATTCAGAGAACCACTCTGCTGTATAAATTAGCATGGCTTCTCCTGGCTGGTCATGACAATGAACATGGCCAGTGTGCTAGAGGCTACGTTGTGGAGAGTTTAGTGCTCAGATAGTGTTGGGGGGCTATGTGAGCATGTGAGTGTGTATGTAAGGGCTGCATATGGGACTGTATGTGTGAGTGTGTGTCTGACTGGGAGGCCACAATAGGGGGGTTTGTGACAGATAGGTTAGGTCTGTGTGTGTATACGTGTGTGTGTGTGTGTGTGTGTGTGTGTGTGTGTGTGTGTGTGTGTGTGTGTGTGTGTGTGTGTGTGTGTGTGTGTGTGTGTGTGTGTGTGTGTGTGTGTGTGTGTGCGTGCATTAGGGTGGCTGTCATATTTCCATATACTGCTGATAAGAAGCAAAGCTTGCATCCTTGGGTCAAGGGGACCACTAGCCAAAAGGGCTAACTCTAAAGATGTGAGATGGGGGAGCACTAGCCACAGACATTACCTTATATTATTGTGCCCTATAGGCACTTACCCATAACATGAGTCAAGTGGAAACAACTAGGCACAATAAATATTCTATATAGCATGCCTTAAAGGCACTTTATTTAAAAAAAAATTGTGGATAAGGAGGAACTTCATACATGAGGAAGAACTCATATATCACACATTAACAACACTTTAAAACTACAGGGATTGGTTGGTACTAGACAGCAGGGAGAACCATTGCATCTGCTAAGATAAAACTTGTCAAATAAACACTTAGCCTCTTGACAGTTCAAAGTACAACTCTTTTAATAGAAAAACACGTGTGCAAGACAGTACTCAGAAAGTCATGTCTCCCCAAACAAAGAAATTCATACATTATATAGAAAATATTTTCATGATAATAAATTGTATCTATAAAACCACCAATAAGGATATAACAAAATAGTACATTTCATACATTAGACCACTACTCTATATCCAATAGGAAAATGCCAAGTTGGAAAAAATTACATTTCATACTTGTTATCTATATTTTGTCCTAATAAGGAATAACTTTCCATTCTGCTACATGCCTGCAAGGAAAGCAGGGCCTCAGGCTAAGGTGCTAGAAACTGTGAGAAGTTTCTTTCCAGTACTTTCCTGTGACTTCAGGATACTTTTACAGTCACTTACACTGACCTGCTAACAAACTCATGCATTTAATTTTTTTCAACCACTACAATCCCCCTATGATGCTGAGAAAGCATCACACAAAAATCTACTTTTCAAGAACCAAAAATATTCT
>NC_056735.1:963749920-963769920 GCF_019279795.1 Protopterus annectens
CACTAGACACCAGGAAGTTAATGTAATAATCAATAAGATTCAAAAAAGTAACTTACAAAGGAGTGGAAAAAGACTTTGAATCCATCCTTGCCACAGGAAATATCAGTAACAACCTGCTGTTCTAACTGATAAACTAGTGCGGTAAGGTTTTTGTAATATATAATGAGGATGTTGGGCATTATTTAATGCCTCCAACAGTCTGTGATTTAGGAAGGAAAGGGACAAGGCATACCTCTCAAACTCACAGAGCAAGAAGTCAGACAAAGCAAAAACTGATGGTGGGCCAAAGACAATCAGTCTTATAAACTTAGAAAGTGATTAGATATAACCACTCCTGTGGCACAGAGGGATTGAGCCCTTACTACGGGCTAGGTGACCCAGGTTGAATTAGCAGCTCAGGTGACTGATGAAACAGCAGGGAGGAATAGGTGTCCTCACCTGGGTGGGATGGCAATCATAGATGATGCTCCCTAAGGGGAGCATGCCCAAAGAGGAGAGTTGCCTTTGGCCATAGTCAATGAGCATGGGAAGTGGGAAAGGCAGTAAGTAGGGCATATGAAAAAACACTTGATGGATGCAAGGATGGATGAGCTCTCTGCATGACCTTAGGATACTAGAGGACGTTTGGGGGTAGGAGATTAGGTGCTGTACCTAGCATGGATGTTGGACACTGGAGAGTCAGTCTGAATGATATTGAGGGAGGACAAAAAACACTAACATCATAGATAAGTCTGGTGTTATTGAAAGACTGCAATCATCCATGATTTATGAGGGCAGGAAAGAAGGAGCCATTGAAGATATTCTAACAGGTATTGCAGTGTGTGTATATGTGTATGTATGTGTATAGGAGAGTGAATGAGGGAGATGCCTATGCTGACATGATGCATTGTTGCCAGGATTGACTTCTGCAGTAAAGTGGTGATTAGTACTAGTAGTAGTTAACAGCGATTTAGAGACATCCAAACTAGCCATTAATAAGATCTTTTCTTATTGCAGTCAATATGTGTCTGAATGATAAAATAACACATTGAAAAAGCAGGACATTTTGCCACAGCCTCTAATACCAGTGCTTGGATTCTTTCTGAATACCAGAAAATACACCCTAATAATGGACGATTTCAACTACCCCACCATTAACTGGGAAAACTACTCATGTACCAACTCCTTTGCTCAACGCTTTCTGGAATTCATAAACTCCAATGCCCTGGATCAGCTTATCCACACCCCCACCAGGGGCAACAATATCCTAGATCTAGTCATTACCAACATGAATGACCAGTGTTCCACACCTGAAGTCAACGCCTCATTCGTCCAATCCGACCATAAGCTAATTACCCAAGATATCCACATCCTGCCCCTAACCCCCATTAAGGAAACCATGTTTAAAAATTTCTACAAAGCCAACTTCATGCTTCTTAAGACAGACGTGGTGAACTTCATGACACCTGTGCAGATGGACAATACAGTTACGACTACTGAATCCTACACAATTGCACTTTATAAGCACTTACATGAGTGCATGGATCATGCTATCCCAAACAGAACCAAGACGCTATCCTCCAAAAAAAGGAAGCCAATCTGGTGGTCCCCTCCCATAAACAAACTGTACAATAGAAGGATGAAACTGTTGCAAAAGAGAGGAAAATCCCATGAGTGGAGGAGCTCCCTGGTCAACCTCAGTAAGAAGCTGCGATCCCTGATAAAATCCTTCAAAGCTAGTTACAAAAACAAAATCGCCACTGATTCTAAAGACAACAACAAAGCATTCTATAGCTATGTCAAGAATCTCAATGGCAACACTCAGATCTGCTCTGAGTTACAGCACAATGGCACCAAATATACAGACCCAACTGATATTGCCAACATCCTGGCAGATAGGTCCAGTGCTAACTTTACCCCCCTCTCACCCATTAAAGAACCCATCTCTATACCAGAAGAATGCAAAGTTCCTGTAATCATGGCTGCACAGGTAAAAACCACACTCTACAAAGCCAAGAACACAGCATCCATGGGACCAGACAACATCCCAGGCTGCATTCTACATGAGCTACAGGAAGAACTGGCACCCCACCTAAGTACCATGTTCAACCAAAGACTTCCCATACTCTGGAATAAACTACCTATCTATATCAAACAAAGCTCCTCATTAGCATTCTTCAAGAAAAATATTGATGATTGGATGGGAAATAGGAACCTCACCCCGGGGATCACCTCTGTGGCTCTGCTCGACAATGGCACAGGAAAATAATTTTCTTGGGTGGCAAAAGCCAGGTTACCTTTTTGGCTGGGCTTGTACAGGCCTCAGGGCCGATAGCCTAGTACCTACCTATGAACCTATGAACCTATTAGAAACCATTTTGATGAGGCAAAAAAGGCAAACCATGCATGTTATATTTTAGCAGTTGATGGTTCTAAAGTCTTTAGTAGGGTTATCACCTCCTACTTCCTGTTCAGAATTCTCAGTGTCATCAATCTGCCACTCTCTGTTTTTGCAGAAATTGATTTGTTGTATCAGAATCCAGCTGTAATTCTGTAACTTAATGTTATTGATTTCGTAACTTAAATTTATGGCAGTGAGAAGGAAATTATGTTGTTTGTCTCCATATCTCTATAACTTATACCTCATGCCTAATTTCAACTCTCTGTTGCAAAATTAGTCTGCCTTTTCCCAGTCAGTCATAATATAAACATCAAAATACCAGTGTTTTGATGATATCATATTATATTCCTCCCAACCATCACTCAATATTTCCTTTATATGATAGAACATTGAAAATATTATAAATCTCTTAACATTTAGACAGTTTTCATAGTCATTGTGCTTAGGTGTAGCAGGAATTTGCACTGGCTGTGTGCTTGAGCACAGTTCAGGTGCAATTCAGAGACATTGGCTGTGCTTATGCATAGCTGTGTGAATCAGTCTGAGACAGTAGCATGCAAATGAAGTTATACAGAAAGATGTAAATGAGGACGATGTAAAAATTTTTCAACTGTCATACAAATTAGATCTTCCTTCCTTTGTGTGACTCATAGTCACTTTTCACTTTTTGATGCATCATGTGTATAAGGCTTATAAACAGCACAGTCATGCCTTTTCCTTCCACTTTGCAATCAGTGAAGATATTTAGATTTGCTGCCAGCTTAGCTGCTTCTTGTTCTCAGGTACTCATCTTGGTTGCATCAAAATCAGGTGCACTCAGCAGTGTTAACTAACTAGAAGATGGAGATAAAGACAAAGGCTGACCCAGCTGAACATTTCTAAACAGGAAATCTTGGACAGATTTGGGGTGGCAGTACATAGTATAGACTTTGATGAGTTTGTATGGCCCACAGACAGGGAATGGAGGAATGCGTGGCTTTCCTATACCTGTGGATATCAAGCTATATATAGCACTAGGTATACTTCCCATGAGAACCTTTCATAGACAAACTGGGCACATGATGGGGTTCTTGCAGGAGTCTGCCTTTAGGATACTTCAGCAGTTTATGTACATACTCTTGGGACATGTGGATCAGTGCATGCATTTTTCAATGTCATCTCAGGACTAACCCTGTGCCATGTGTGCCTTCTGTGGAAAGCACGCTTTCCTGTGGTGCTTGTTGCAATCGATTGCACCAATGTTGCCATTAGAATTTCATCCAGAAAACAGGGACAGTGATACCAGAACAGGAAGGGTTGCATTTCCATCAACTGCCCTGTAGTATGGGATGCATGGGAATACATCACCAACAGATTGCCTCTGTATTCTGGCAGTGCCTACAACTCCGAAATTTGGTACACAAGCTCATTTTACTACCTCTTCTTGCATTGTAGGATTCCTTCTGGTCACCTAGCTTGTAAGTCCCTTAGCAGCCCATCGTACTCGTAGTTTCTGGCTCTTCAACCAATTTTGGCCATACTGTGCCCACCTAAAGCCTGCACTAATGGTGGTCATCTCATCCCCTATAGTGCCTCAAAAACTCAATTTGCGGCTTTCCCAGACTTAAAAAAGGCAGACAATCAAACTCTTCAACCAATTTTGGCCTTACTATGCTCACCTAAAGCCTGCACTCGTGGTGGTCCATCTCATCCCCTATAGTGCCTCGCAAACTCAATTTGCAGCTTTCCCAGACTTAAAAAAGGCAGACAATCAAACTCTTCAACCAATTTTGGCCTTACAGTACCCACATAAAGCCTGCACTCATGGTGGTCCATCTCATCCCCTATAGTGCCTCGCAAACTCAATTCATGGCTTTCCCAGCTTAAAAAAGACAATCAAACTCTTCAACCAATTTTGGCCTTACTGAGCCCACCTAAAGCCTGCACTCATGGTGGTCCATCTCATCCCCTATAGTGGCTTGCAAACTCAATTCATGGCTTCCCCAGACTTAAAAAAGGCAGACAATCAAACTCTTCAACCAATTTTGGCCTTACAGTGCCTACATAAAGCCTGCACTCATGGTGGTCCATCTCATCCCCTATAGTGCCTCGCAAACTCAATTTGTGGCTTTCCCAGACTTAAAAAAGACAGACAATCAAACTCTTCAACCAGTTTTGGCCTTACTGTGCCCACCTAAAGCCTGCACTCATGGTGATCCATCTCATCCCCTATAGTGGCTCACAAACTCAATTCATGGCTTTCCCAGACTTAAAAAAAGCAGACAATTAAACTCTTCAACCAGTTTTGGCCTTACTGTGCCCACCTAAAGCCTGCACTCATGGTGGTTCATCTCATCCTCTGTAGTACCATGCAAACTCAATCCATGGCTTTCCCAGACTTAAAAAAGGCAGACAATCAAAGTATATATCTACCATACTCTGCCTTCTCTGATAAGCTTTAAGAAAATTGAGGGTAATTCTTGTTACAAAATCTGTGTCTCCCCTGCTTGCCAAGTATGACTGCTACTAAAGTCACTTATTCCAGTTTCCATACCCCACACACTCCTGCTTTATTTCCCTCCATTTTGGCTTCTTCTCAACCAAGTTATCTCTCTTTATTCAAACTTTCGCCAGCCATACTACTCACCCGATTGTCTTTTCTGGTTTTCATGCTATTTCCTCTAGCTCAACCCGCTCCATTCGCCCTTTGCTTGACTCGGGCTCACTCTGCTCCCCTACCCTATCCCCATTTTTACCCACACCTAGTTCAATTATATTTATACTTACATAAACCCCCACCCCTAATCCACTCTATCTAACCTCACTTCCCTTCTCTAAGCCCAACCTCTTCCACCTCCAATCCAACTCCTCTCTCTTTAACCTACAATCATCTTTCCATAACAATCTTGCACCAACCCTTACCCCTTCCTAAACTATCACTTTATACAATGTCTGTCCTCTCCTCAGCCACATATCACCTCACACTCACTGTCTTTTTAATCATACTTACAAATCTATCATCTCTGCACATATATCACTCAAACCCCATAACCTCACCAGTCACTGACATATACTCATCCACACTTACCTCCTACTCTGACATATCTCCTAGCCTTTTTCAACCCAACCCACCCCTACTCTCAAAACTAAAAACCTTCACTTATAATAATTCCAACCCAAACCTACTACCAATCAAAAAAACAACCTAATGTAACATGTAAATGATTTACTGTAATAGCCTTCATCCCTAAACTATTCCTGTCACTCTGTGGTGATATTCACCATAACCCTAGACCCACACCTTCCACCCCCAACCACATCTATTCCTACAGATCCTTGAATTTCACCACTATCAACCTCCAAAGTATCAGGAACAAAATTCCTGAATTCCATGCTTGGATATCCCATATTAAACCAGATGTAGTAGCCACCACTGAAACCTTGCTAAAATCATATATTAAGGACTCCAAATTCCTTCCACCTGGGTACTCTTGCCTAAGAGCAGATAGACCCTGAAAAAAGGAGGAGGCATCGCCCTCCTCTTCCCACACTGCTTCTCTATTATTCTCTACTCATCTCCCATTCCACAATTCCCCAATGCTGAAATACTAATCACTTTTCTGATACTTAATAATTGCAGAAGTGTATGTATAACAACAGTATATTTACACCCAGGAAACAATATTCCAATTCTAGAAGAAATCTTAGCCTGGATCTCTACAAATATTAACTATTAAACAATTATACTCAGAGATATAAATATAAATTGGCTCAATCTATCAAAAAGCTCCACATCCCCTTGTATTAATCTTTACAACTTTACCCAAATAATCACAAATATAACCAGACCAGCTAAAAACAACAATGGCAGCTCAATCATAGACTGGATCCTAGTTTCTGACCCTAGCAAATTCTCTGAAACAGGCACCCTACCCTGTAATATTAGCGATCACCAGCCAGCCTACACCATACAAAAAATCTCCCAACTACCCAGCCAACATCACTGCATACTAATTAGAGCCCTTACTCACTTTAACCCAACAACTTTCAACGATCACCTAAAATCTGTTAACTGGAACACACTAAAGACCCTTCAACTAGATGAAGCAGTTGAATTCTTCAATTCAACCTTCCTAAAAGTCCTAAACTGCCATGCACCTATCCACTGCAAAAGAGTAAAATCAAAACAAACCATCTGGCTGTCTAAAAGCACCAGACAGGCCATGATCACTAGAGATAAAGCCTAGAAAAATGGGAGAAAACCAAAAATCTCTCTAACCTCCAACAGTATAGACAACTCCACAACAAAGCAAAATGCCTAGTCATTAATGATAAAAAAACAACATTATGTCGGCCTACAGTATAACATTAAACATAACCCAAAAAGATTCTGGAGCTCAATTTCCACCCTATTAACCCTGGCTCAAAAAAAGCAACCCCTAACCACATCCCAAAAAAAACCCCACTTGAAATCACCTCTATTTTCAACTCATACTTTGATAAAACCAGAGTCAAACTCACTGCCTCCTTCACACCTCCACCTTCCCAAACTTATCACTCTACTGATCATAACCACATGGATAACTCTCCCACTACTATATTTTTCCTCTCCCCCATCTCTACATCAACCATTATCAAGCTCCTACTCAAATTAAAACCAGGAAGCTGCCCCCTGGCAATCTACCTCCAGAATACCTTAAAATATCAGCTACAGCTATATCCTACCCTATCAGCATACTCTTAAATAGATCAATACCGGAACCCTACATACCTGCCATCTGGAAGAAAGCATATATTCTTCCCCTACACAAAGGTGGCAATAGTACCAATACCTCCAATTTCCGTCCCATCGCTGTACTAAACCCTATTTCTAAAATCTTAGAAAAATGCATATGCACCCAGCTCCAACAATATATACCAAATAATAATCTTCTGTCTCCCTTTCAATATGGTTTCCACCCCACCCACAGCACTATCACTGCTCTCCTATCATTCACAAATTCAGTAAACCAAGCTCATAATGAAGGAAAACTTGTTTCCTCCCTCTTCCTTAATCTATCCAAGGCATTTGACACCATCTCCCACTCCCTTCTTCTCTCCAACTTTGAACATGTCTCCACCAACCCTACTCTGGTTTTCCAACTACCTGTCCAAAAGGGAACAAGCCACTAGATGGCTTTACTCCACTTCATCATTCTTAGAAACACCCACTGGGGTCCCTCAAGGATCCATATTAGGTCCACTTCTCTTTAGCATTTTCATCATTGACTTCCACTCTTGTGTTACTAACAACTCTGTTATACAATATGCAGATGATTCAACCATAATTTGTACCTCCAACACCATAACCAAACTACTTACTAAGACCCAGCAAGCATTCTCTTCCATTGAAAACTGGATGACCAAAAACCATCTTGCACCACTATTATAAACAAACCAGACTTTAAAATCTATTCTCTAAATAAAACTGCCATAGACAATGTCTCACATACAAAACTATTAGGTGTAACCATAGATGAAAGCTTAACCTTTGACCAAATACATTCATAACAAATTAGAAAAACCCACTAAAAACTCGGTTCCCTCTACAAACATAAACATTTCCTCACATCTGCTACCAAACAAAACCCTTGCCTCCACCTTCCTATTACCATCATCATCCCTACTATATGGTGCCTCCTTCTCATTAACATTCACACCTCCTAAAATCCAAAATGGAAACCTGCTACAACAAATAGCCAGATTTGCAACTAACATCTCTTATTCCTCCCATCATTGTTCCTCACTTCACACTCTAAAGTGGCTAGAACTACCACAATACCTTGTCTACCAACAACTCATTATAGCTCATAAAATGATCTATAAACCTCAGACTGTCCATCCCTTTAATCCACTCTAACCCAATACCACCCTAAAAGACGCCTTAGATCTGAAAATAAGACCATCGTATACGTCCAAAAACCTACACTCCCTGTCGGTTAGACACTTTACTCATTCAGCATTGCCAAATATTGGAATCCACTCCCATCAGCACTCAGAGCCACCAATGATGCTGTCTCCATCAAAAAATCCCTTCACCTTCACTTATCCACACACTGGCAATGCTTCTGCTCCATACCCCATATAACATGACCACCCCAACTGTCCTCTCTCACCTATATCCCAAATCTATCTTTCTCTTTTATACTTTATTTCCTACCCTCTACCCTGCCATTCCCTGCCTTCTCTGTCTAACTACACTCAGCCTACTATATTGTATACAGTTATCCATATCTTATTCTGTTCTTAATAGTAAGTAATATCATGAAATATTTAGGACTGTTAAACCCTCAAAGTATTTGCAAGCATACTTGATTTGTTGTCAGCTAATATTTGTTTTTATACTCATTTTTTGTAATTTAACTGAATGTTTGTGCTTGTATGTCTTTTGAAGCTTTTCTCCCTATGCCTCCACTGAAAACAGGTTCTTTTCGCACAGTGGATACTCCTGGTAAAACAAATATAAAATAAAATAAAAAATAAAAATAAAGTGCATAGTATTGTAATGCTGCTAACCATAAGTATTTCCTCAGTATTTATAGAGGGATATAGGTGGTATAGTGTAATTACCCCCTTTTATATTATATGCCCATCTGTGTTTCTTATTTTCCAGGGGATGCAAGCTATCAACTCAAGCCCCGCGCACTAATGAAACCAGTTTCAACCCCTCAGGGAGCTGTCATAAAGTGTACAATACTGCCCGGTCCCAGACCCGGATAGCCACCATTGAATGAGTGCCTGCACTGCTTAAAAGCCTGTTCCCTGCTGTTGGGGATGAATCTCTGAGTGCCCTTCAGTATGACATTGTTATTTTGCATTCATGATGTTTATTGCTTGCTTTACTGTGCACAACATGATTATGCATTGATCTAGTGTGCAACTGCCCCCATCACTAATAGTGCATCTGCAGCTCCTCCATATTGCTTATCCCACTGATAATAGCAATGATGGTCAGCTCTACAGACAGGGAATGGAGGAATGCATGGCTTTCCTATACCTGTGGATATCAAGCTATATATAGCACTAGGTATACTTGCCATGAGAACCTTTCATAGACAAACTGGGCACATGATGGGGTTCTTGCAGGAGTCTGCCTTTAGGATACTTCAGCAGTTTATCTACATACTCTTGGGACATGTGGATCAGTGCATGTATTTTTCAATGTCATCTCAGGACTAACCCTGTGCCATGTGTGCCTTCTGTGGAAAGCACGCTTTCCTGTGGTGCTTGTTGCAATCGATTGCACCAATGTTGCCATTAGAATTTCATCCAGAAAACAGGGACAGTGATACCAGAACAGGAAGGGTTGCATTTCCATCAACTGCCCTGTAGTATGGGATGCATGGGAATACATCACCAACAGATTGCCTCCGTATTCTGGCAGTGCCTACAACTCTGAAATTTGGTACACAAGCTCATTTTACTACCTCTTCTTGCATTGTAGGATTCCTTCTGGTCACCTAGCTTGTAAGTCCCTTAGCAGCCCATCGTACTCATAGTTTCTGGCTCTTCAACCAATTTTGGCCATACTGTGCCCACCTAAAGCCTGCACTAATGGTGGTCATCTCATCCCCTATAGTGCCTCAAAAACTCAATTTGCGGCTTTCCCAGACTTAAAAAAAGGCAGATAATCAAACTCTTCAATCAATTTTGGCCTTACTATGCTCACCTAAAGCCTGCACTCGTGGTGGTCCATCTCATCCCCTATAGTGCCTCGCAAACTCAATTTGCAGCTTTCCCAGACTTAAAAAAGGCAGACAATCAAACTCTTCAACCAATTTTGGCCTTACAGTACCCACATAAAGCCTGCACTCATGGTGGTCCATCTCATCCCCTATAGTGGCTTGCAAACTCAATTCATGGCTTCCCCAGACTTAAAAAAGGCAGACAATCAAACTCTTCAACCAATTTTGGCCTTACAGTGCCTACATAAAGCCTGCACTCAGGGTGGTCCATCTCATCCCCTATAGTGCCTCACAAACTCAATTTGTGGCTTTCCCAGACTTAAAAAAGACAGACAATCAAACTCTTCAACCAGTTTTGGCCTTACTGTGCCCACCTAAAGCCTGCACTCATGGTGATCCATCTCATCCCCTATAGTGGCTCACAAACTCAATTCATGGCTTTCCCAGACTTAAAAAAGGCAGACAATTAAACTCTTCAACCAGTTTTGGCCTTACTGTGCCCACCTAAAGCCTGCACTCATGGTGGTTCATCTCATCCTCTGTAGTACCATGCAAACTCAATCCATGACTTTCCCAGACTTAAAAAAGGCAGACAATCAAAGTATATATCTACCATACTCTGCCTTGTCTGATAAGCTTTAAGAAAATTGAGGGTAATTCTTGTTACAAAATCTGTGTCTCCCCTGCTTGCCAAGTATGACTGCTTCTAAAGTCACTTATTCCAGTTTCCAAACCCCACACACTCCTGCTTTATTTCCCTCCATTTTGGCTTCTTCTCAACCAAGTTATCTCTCTTTATTCAAACTTTTGCCAGCCATACTACTCACCTGATTGTCTTTTCTGGTTTTCATGCTATTTCCTCTAGCTCAACCCGCTCCATTCGCCCTTTGCTTGACTCGGGCTCACTCTGCTCCCCTACCCTATCCCCATTTCTACCCACACCTAGTTCAATTATATTTATACTTACATAAACCCCCACCCCTAATCCACTCTATCTAACCTCACTTCCCTTCTCTAAGCCCAACCTCTTCCACCTCCAATCCAACTCCTCTCTCTTTAACCTACAATCATCTTTCCATAACAATCTTGCACCAACCCTTACCCCTTCCTAAACTATCACTTTATACAATGTCTGTCCTCTCCTCAGCCACATATCACCTCACACTCACTGTCTTTTTAATCATACTTACAAATCTATCATCTCTTTACATATATCACTCAAACCCCATAACCTCACCAGTCACTGACATATACTCATCCACACTTACCTCCTACTCTGACATATCTCCTAGCCTTTTTCAACCCAACCCACCCCTACTCTCAAAACTAAAAACCTTCACTTATAATAATTCCAACCCAAACCTACTACCAATCAAAAAAACAACCTAATGTAACATGTAAATGATTTACTGTAATAGCCTTCATCCCTAAACTATTCCTGTCACTCTGTGGTGATATTCACCATAACCCTGGACCCACTCCTTCCACCCCCAACCACATCTATTCCTACAGATCCTTGAATTTCACCACTATCAACCTCCAAAGTATCAGGAACAAAATTCCTGAATTCCATGCTTGGATATCCCATATTAAACCAGATGTAGTAGCCACCACTGAAACCTTGCTAAAATCATATATTAAGGACTCCAAATTCCTTCCACCTGGGTACTCTTGCCTAAGAGCAGATAGACCCTGAAAAAAGGAGGAGGCATCGCCCTCCTCTTCCCACACTGCCTCTCTATTATTCTCTACTCATCTCCCATTCCACAATTCCCCAATGCTGAAATACTAATCACTTTTCTGAAACTTAATAATTGCAGAAGTGTATGTATAACAACAGTATATTTACACCCAGGAAACAATATTCCAACACTAGAAGAAATCTTAGCCTGGATCTCTACAAATATTAACAATTAAACAATTATACTCAGAGATATAAATATAAATTGGCTCAATCTATCAAAAAGCTCCACATCCCCTTGTATTAATCTTTACAACTTTACCCAAATAATCACAAATATAACCAGACCATCTAAAAACAACAATGGCAGCTCAATCATAGACTGGATCCTAGTTTCTGACCCTAGCAAATTCTCTGAAGCAGGCACCCTACCCCTGTAATATTAGCGATCACCAGCCAGCCTACACCATACAAAAAACCTCCCAACTACCCAGCCAACATCACTGCATACTAATTAGGGCCCTTACTCACTTTAACCCAACAACTTTCAACGATCACCTAGAATCTGTTAACTGGAACACACTAAAGACCCTTCAACTAGATGAAGCAGTTGAATTCTTCAATTCAACCTTCCTAAAAGTCCTAAACTGCCATGCACCTATCCACTGCAAAAGAGTAAAATCAAAACAAACCATCTGGCTGTCTAAAAGCACCAGACAGGCCATGATCACTAGAGATAAAGCCTAGAAAAATGGGAGAAAACCAAAAATCTCTCTAACCTCCAACAGTATAGACAACTCCACAACAAAGCAAAATGCCTAGTCATTAATGATAAAAAACAACATTATGTTGGCCTACAGTATAACATTAAACATAACCCAAAAAGATTCTGGAGCTCAATTTCCACCCTATTAACCCTGGCTCAAAAAAAGCAACCCCTAACCACATCCCAAAAAAAAACCCCACTTGAAATCACCTCTATTTTCAACTCATACTTTGAAAAAACCAGAGTCAAACTCACTGCCTCCTTCACACCTCCACCTTCCCAAACTTATCACTCTACTGATCATAACCACATGGATAACTCTCCCACTACTATATTTTTCCTCTCCCCCATCTCTACATCAACCATTATCAAGCTCCTACTCAAATTAAAACCAGGAAGCTGCCCCCCTGGCAATGTACCTCCAGAATACCTTAAAATATCAGCTACAGCTGTATCCTACCCTATCAGCATACTCTTAAATAGATCAATACTGGAACCCTACATACCTGCCATCTGGAAGAAAGCATATATTCTTCCCCTACACAAAGGTGGCAATAGTACCAATACCTCCAATTTCCGTCCCATCGCTGTACTAAACCGTATTTCTAAAATCTTAGAAAAATGCATATGCACCCAGCTCCAACAATATATACCAAATAATAATCTTCTGTCTCCCTTTCAATATGGTTTCCACCCCACCCACAGCACTATCACTGTTCTCCTATCATTCACAAATTCAGTAAACCAAGCTCATAATGAAGGAAAACTTGTTTCCTCCCTCTTCCTTAATCTATCCAAGGCATTTGACACCATCTCCCACTCCCTTCTTCTCTCCAAGCTTTCCACTTTGAACATGTCTCCACCAACCCTACTCTGGTTTTCCAACTACCTGTCCAAAAGGGAACAAGCCACTAGATGGCTTTACTCCACTTCATCATTCTTAGAAACACCCACTGGGGTCCCTCAAGGATCCATATTAGGTCCACTTCTCTTTAGCATTTTCATCATTGACTTCCACTCTTGTGTTACTAACAACTCTGTTATACAATATGCAGATGATTCAACCATAATTTGTACCTCCAACACCATAACCAAACTACTTACTAAGACCCAGCAAGCATTCTCTTCCATTGAAAACTGGATGACCAAAAACCATCTTGCACCACTATTATAAACAAACCAGACTTTAAAATCTATTCTCTAAATAAAACTGCCATAGACATTGTCTCACATACAAAACTATTAGGTGTAACCATAGATGAAAGCTTAACCTTTAACCAACACATTCATAACAAATTAGAAAAACCCACCAAAAACTCGGTTCCCTCTACAAACATAAACATTTCCTCACATCTGCTACCAAACAAACCCTTGCCTCCACCTTCCTATTACCATCCCTACTATATGGTGCCTCCCTTCTCATTAACATTCACACCTCCCTAAAATCCAAAATGGAAACCTGCTACAACAAAATAGCCAGATTTGCAACTAACATCTCTTATTCCTCCCATCATTGTTCCTCACTTCACACTCTAAAGTGGCTAGAACTACCACAATACCTTGTCTACCAACAACTCATTATAGCTCATAAAATGATCTATAAACCTCAGACTGTCCATCCCTTTAATCCACTCTAACCCAATACCACCCTAAAAGACGCCTTAGATCTGAAAATAAGACCATCGTATACGTCCAAAAACCTACACTCCCTGTCGGTTAGACACTTTACTCATTCAGCATTGCCAAATATTGGAATCCACTCCCATCAGCACTCAGAGCCACCAATGATGCTGTCTCCATCAAAAAATCCCTTCACCTTCACTTATCCACACACTGGCAATGCTTCTGCTCCATACCCCATATAACATGACCACCCCAACTGTCCTCTCTCACCTATATCCCAAATCTATCTTTCTCTTCTATACTTTATTTCCTACCCTCTACCCTGCCATTCCCTGCCTTCTCTGTCTAACTACACTCAGCCTACTATATTGTATACAGTTATCCATATCTTATTCTGTTCTTAATAGTAAGTAATATCATGAAATATTTAGGACTGTTAAACTTCCTCAAAGTATTTGCAAGCATACTTGATTTGTTGTCAGCTAATATTTGTTTTTATACTCATTTTTTGTAATTTAACTGAATGTTTGTGCTTGTATGTCTTTTGAAGCTTTTCTCCCTATGCCTCCACTGAAAACAGGTTCTTTTCGGCACAGTGGATACTCCTGGTAAACAAATATAAAATAAAATAAAAAAATAAAAATAAAGTGCATAGTATTGTAATGCTGCTAACCATAAGTATTTCAGTATTTATAGAGGGATATAGGTGGTATAGTGTAATTACCCCCCTTTTATATTATATGCCCATCTGTGTTTTATTTTCCAGGGGATGCAAGCTATCAACTCAAGCCCTAATTAATGAAACCAGTTTCAACCCTCAGGGAGCTGTCATAAAGTGTACAATACTGCCCGGTCCCAGACCCGGATAGCCATTGAATGAGTGCCTGCACTGCTTAAAGCCTGTCTCTGCTGTTGGGATGAATCTCTGAGTGCCCTTCAGTATGACATTGTTATTGCATTCATGATGTTTATTGCTTGCTTTATTGTGCACAACATGATTATGCATTGATCTAGTGTGCAACTGCCCCCATCACTAATAGTGCATCTGCAGCTCCTCCATATTGCTTATCCCACTGATAATAGCAATGATGGTCAGCCTACAGCAGAATCAGAACAACTCCTGTGGAATGGTCATGCCCAGTATAAGGCTGTGCAGGTGAAGAGCTGGCATCTAGTCCACAACTATGGGTCATGACATTCTCTTACTGAAAGTGCAAAAAAAAAATCACACAGATAATACATAATGCATGCAGTGTCTCTTGTGGTCTCTGCTGAGTGGTGCATGGGCAGATTACAGTGGACATTAGACCTTTTCTGCATATCCAGAAAAAAACATTTTCTTTCATAAATTTTACACATCATTTGTATATAGTTGAAGATAAGTGACACAAGTGCTAGTTATATGGCAGAGTTTGATTTAAGTGTATAAAAGCAGGTGAAACATGTTTAGGGCTATAGTAACATTTTCAACTGCAGTGCCTAGAAGAGAGTATGATGAATGTTAATGTGCTCCAATTAATCACAATTTCCACCCTCCCCACCTGATACTGTTTTTCAGATACAAATTAGAACTGCAGCATTGGCACTGCCTGGAAAGTTTCTGATCCATACTTACATACTGTTTCCCTATTATTGGTGTTGAAAATATGTTATATTTGGAAGGTGTCATACACAATGTCCCTGAAAAATAGTGTAAATGATGGTCCCATAGCTGAAGAGCAGGTGCTGATGTGAGCTTGATGCTAATATGAATCAATGACAGGATCTACCAGATGCAGGGGGGCCTTTTGACATTGACTTAATCATACTGCGGGACATAGATCTTGACTGAGATATTCAACCATGTTCTGTGGAAGTCTGATATCACCTGACTGTGTTCTTCTTGGGATAATACAAATTAAATACATGTGGTGTCTGGTCTACTCATCCACCATACATGTGGGCAGTTCCTCATCCACTTCCATGTGTGTTCCCACTGTGTGTTTGGTAAGTCTTTGTGAGTGTATGCATGAAGGCTGACATGGATGCAGTGTATGCAACCATTCTGTACATGTTGGTCATCATGACATTGTCCCTGGCCTCCACTATTCCCACGTACTGGTTTAATTACTCATGTATACCTTGCACTACTCTAACTATTTCTACCAAACTCTCAGTGACACTAGCCTGGACTTGAATTATGTCATGACAAATATGGTGCTGGACAGCCAAGGAGTTGAATGTCTGTGGAGCTAACTGTGTAATATGTCTTTGCATTGCATCTTTGTGTACACTTTCAGAGGTAGTAGTGGATAATGCTACCTCTCAAAGGAGTAGCGTCTTCATCAAATGGCGATTCAGGTTGTGCACAAGAAGCAGCTTTTAAGCTGCATGGTGTTCTTCCACTGTAATGACATTTTTTCATTATGCTGAGGGTGTGAGACTGTCAATACCTGTGGTGTGTTTCACCAGCTGTTTCGTAAATGACTCTGTCAGTACACTTTGTGACTGTGTGCAACTCTCCAAAGGCTGTATGCAACTTTCCAAAGGCTATATCATGAGTATGAGAGTTACGGCATCATCGTCAACAGCCATTCTGCTGTAAATATCAGCCTGCACAAGAAGTGACTGTTTCTAATGCTGACCCTGTGAAGAAACATGCCAATATGTGGTTAATGTCACCTTTGACTGGTGGAATTAATTTTATTAATGTCAAGATGACCACATTTACAATGCATTGTCTGTAAACTTTGTGTCTCACTTGATGTTGACACAGCATGCCTGATGATGGAACATGTAAAGATGATTTGTACACAGGTGTCATGCCAAATATATCTCAGATTAGTACAGTTAAATCAAGTTACATTCTTAACCTCCACACTGCTTGACTGCAGAAAACAAAAAATTAGTGCCCCAAGCTTTGCTATGTTCTCTCCATCAATTTATTCCAATAACAAGGAAAAACATATCATAAAACAAGGCTCCATTGATCAGTGATGTTGCTTTTAAGTCCAAGAAAGTTCTTGTAAACAGAAAACCACCAGTAATCCAGAATAGTCAGTGTTACTGTTTCTTCAAAACACTAGAGCAGTTCTTTTAAAAGCAGATGAAAATACCTGTAGTGCTATTTAAGTCCAAAGTCCAAAATAATTCTTGTAAAATCAAAGCGTCGGTAACCAAAAAAAGTTTAAATCGTAGCGCTTTGGTCTTTCTGCTTCAAAGACTTTTTTTGTGATTACAAGAACTTTATTGGACTTAAAATCAATATCACTGATCAACGGAGCCTTGTTTTATGGTATGTTTTTACTTGTTATTGGAATAAACTGATGAAGAGAACATAGCAAAGTGTTCTTACTTGGTTTGTGTTTGCAGTAATGTTTTTTTTTTTTTTGTGATTATTCTCATCTATGTCAAAGCCAATGCTCCTCATGTAATGCTAAAGTTTGGAATTTGGAAAGTCTACCACCAGTGCTGCTATGAGCAATTGCATTCTCCTTAGCTTTTTGTCCTGGCATATGTTACCATGTCATTGGCTCTTTTCTTAAACTGTACTAAGGTGTGATTCCATCCCCTATAGCATGTATGTCATCCACTAGTTGATTCCACACCTTTGTTCTCTTTCTCTCTCTCTCTTTGTGAAGAAATTATCTGTACTGCATAATATTGAATATATCTGCATTCATTCAAACTGCAATGCTTTAGGCCACAGTGAACATCATGCATATTATTTTAATTATTTATCCATTGTTGACCAGGTTAGTCCTAGTAGCATCCTTTCAAGGGAGACCCAAGGTGGTATTTACACTACTAGGAGAAATTTGGTGAGGACATCAGAGAGCTTCCCCTACTCTTGGTAGTCGGGGGAAGGATTTGTGTGTTACACATTCTGACTTTCTGTTTCCTGTCCAGGCATGGAGGCAGCCAGGAGGAACAGGAATAAAATATGGCTGATTCAGCTTTGACTGAAAATGAAGTGAAAGTTGATGAAAATGTAGCTAAATGGTAGAATCACTACCAGAAAGTTTTTTTTCTGATGCTATGGACGCAGAAAAAACAGTGATATTGGAAGAAAAGGAGATTGTAGCTGTAACAGAGATGGATTCATAGGAAAACTTTCAGAAGAGATTGTATGAAGGAGAGACAGTTACCTCTGAGAAATGCATAATTACAACCTTCTAATTGGGAGAGTTGTGGGGTGATTATTTGGAAGAAATGGTATACCAAAGAGAACTAGAAAGTGGAGCAGCAATTTCATGGAATGACATTATTGAGAAAATAGAACAAGAAAAAGTAGAAGAAGAGACTTGCCAGAAAAAGTTCAAGCAACAAAAACTTATGTACAAACTGTGGGAGAAGGAGCAAAGAAGAAAGAAGAAATAAAAGAAACAAAAAAGAAGTATACAGTACATGTGAACTGTAAAAAAGAAGAAAGTTTGGACAGATATAAGGTTTGTGGGGGTCTACTTTACACGCTCGAAAGCTGAAAAACCCGAATGCAAATAGCGCGAGATGTAAAGAGTGAACCGTGAATAAGTTGAATGAATGAAACCGCGAAAGTGGAAATATCGAATTCACATAGTTGGCTCATCTGTGGGCCCGTAAGTTAAGTGTGTGATAGTTACAGACCTTAGAGTTAGGGAGGGGTTAAGGTAAGTGCATAGGTAGGTAGTGTATGTAAGGTTTTGTGTAGGTAATGTATGTAAGGTTTAGCGTAGGGTTTTGTTAAGTGTATGTGTGTGGAATAGTTAGTTTGTTTGGGTGTAGCTCCATAGGAGAAGTGTGCAGTAGTTACGGACCTTAGGGTTAGGGTGGGGTTAAGGATAGTGCATAGATAGTTGTGTATGTGGGGTTTAATGTATGGTTAGCAGTAGGGTTTTGGTGCTTTAATTTAGGGTTAGAAGTAGGGTTTTGGTTAGTGTATGTATGTGTTTTTTTTATTGTGTTTGGGTAGGTAGTGTGTTGCAGGTGGTGGGTTGGCCAACTATGAAGATTTGAGGTTTTAAATTTCGTGCTTTATTACGTTCAACGTATTCACAGTTTGCTCTTTATGTGTTGCACTATTTGGATTCGTGTTTTTCGTGTTTTGAGCACATAAAGTAGACCCGGTTTGTGGCTCTGTTATAGCACCTCTGGGTGTCAAAGCAAAAGAGGTAAGAACATTCATTTTAATTAATAAAGAGACTTTTTGTGACTTGATATTTGAGAATGGGCAGGCCATAGAAAATGTTTGGGGTGCATATGAACAAAAGAATAATATTTATCTATGGTCAGAAGATGTCATGCAAACTTTTTACAGACAAACAAAAAAAGAATAATGATCCAGTTTAGAACTGAAGTTGGATCAAAAGAACTGAAAGAAGATTTGTTAACTATATGTAAAGAAGTAATGGACACTACAAAAATATATGATGAAAGAGGACTATGGACTGGGGGATGGGAATGTGGAGTAAGACTGAAAATAAAAAATGATAATGTTATGCAAGTAGCTAGTATTATTAGTGTTCATGGTGATTGGGGTTTTGTGAAATACCTGGATCAACCAAAACATGTTATTTTTGTGGAAAAAAATGATCATTTAATCAATGAATGTGATAAAAGTGTTATTTATGTGGTAAAACAGGGCATAATGCAAAAAATGTGATTTAAAGTGCAAACAATGTGGCAATACTGGTCATTCATGGCTAGAATGTAAAATGAATGCGCAAGAAAATGAAAAGGTAAATGAAAATGAAGTTATACAGGAGAAAGAGATAGTAGAATGTGTTATACAAGAAAATGTACAAAAAGATGTGACTGACGAAGAGGGTGTACATGAAGTTAAAGAAAGTAACAAGGAAAAAGAAACAGAGGAGACAAGTGAGGAAGACA